>NC_089860.1:17298712-17598712 GCF_036373705.1 Amia ocellicauda
CTTTGGCATTTGAAAGCAACCAGAGAAAATGTAGGTGGCTTGACCACATGGAATATTCATATATAAAGAATAAAAAAAAATATTACATTTACCTGAGGTGAGGCTTTCGTCTTGTTATCGTGTATTGTCCCATTGTTTTCATGTCCTTGCATTGCAATGATGTGCTCCACAGGCAGAGTGTTCTCATTGTAAGATTTTACAAATTTGAAGTCGCTGGTGCTGGAGCCAGTTGTTAAGCATGCGTCATAGTAATAAGAATGGCGCAGAGTTCCAGTACCATCAACCTCTGCGTAGTTAGGTGGGAAGTATGCGCCAGGAATGGCAACAGCGCCATCAAACAACAATCTAGGCTTTCCTCGCCGGCAAAACCTCAGTGCGAGGATTACAGCAATAAAACAGAGAAAAAATAAGGTAACTGCTGCCAAGGAAATGATCAAATACACTGTTAATTTTGAATTGTTCTCCTGATAGGTGGACATGTCTTTCAGTTCTGGTACTTCAGCCAAATTATCAGAAATGATTAAATGTACAGAGCATGATGATGAATGAGAGGGTTGTCCATTATCCTTCACAAAAATAACGAGGTTTTGCTTCATTGTATCGGACTGAGAAACGTCCCGCTGTGTCCTGATTTCTCCACTGTGGACACCGATAGTGAAAAGTCCCGGGTCAGTGGATTTCACAATCTGATAAGACAGCCACGCGTTTTGTCCAGAGTCAGCATCGACAGCAATTACTTTGGACACCAGAGACCCCGCCTGGGCAGCTTTGGGGACCATCTCGGTCATGAAGGAGTTCCCTGACTGAGCAGGGTATAATATCTGGGGAGAATTGTCATTCTGGTCTGTAATGAAGACACTCACAGTCACGTTGCTGCTGAGCTGTGGAGATCCATTGTCTTTGGCAACAACTTGTATTTTAAAGTCCCTGAACTGCTCATAGTCGAATGATCTGACTGCGTGTATCACCCCACTGTCTCGGTTAATGGATACAATCGACGATACCGGCACCGCATTGACATCACTGGACAATAAGGAATAGGAAACACTGCCGTTCTGTTTCCAGTCCGGATCTCTTGCCAAAACAGAACAAATGGACGAGCCAGGGGTGTTATTCTCAGTCACATAGGCACTGTACGCCTGCTGATCAAACACCGGTGGATTGTCATTAATATCAGAAACTGACAACTGTATTGTTTTGGAAGAGGAAAGGGGTGGAAAACCCTCGTCGGTGGCAGTGATTGTAATGTTGTACTCAGAAATTGTTTCACGGTCCAGTTCACCGTCGGTGACCAACGAGTAATAGTTTTTAATAGACGGGGATAATTTGAACGGGACATTATGCTCAATGGAGCAACGTACCTTGCCGTTCTCATCCGAGTCTCTGTCTTGTATATTTATAATAGCAACCTCCGTGCCAAGTAAAGCATTCTCGGGGATCGGAGTCGTGAAAGACTTCATAATAATGACAGGGGAATTGTCGTTGATGTCAGTAATTTGAATTATCACTTTGCACTGTGAAGCCAGGCCTGCTCCATCTTTAGCTTGAACTCGTATTTCATAAAAGGAAGATTCTTCGAAATCGATAGAGCCTTCGACTTTAATTTCTCCAGTTTTCTCATCAATTTCGAATTTGTTTTTAGCTTTACCAGAAATGTGGCTAAACTCATAAGTCACCTCCCCATTGGCTCCGTCGTCTGCATCGTTAGCCGAAACTCTTACCACTACAGTATCCAAAGGCGAATTCTCAACCAGACTGACTGTGTAGACGGCCTGCGTAAAAATGGGAAGATTGTCATTTGCATCCAGCACGATGATCTCTATTACAGCAGTGCCAGATCTCTGTGGAAAACCCCCATCAGTCGCAACCAGAACCAAAGAGACTTCCTTTTGCTTTTCTCGATCCAGCTCGTGTTCTAATACTATTTCTGCATATTTTCCTCCACCGGTGCTTGTATGAACAGCCAAATCAAAATGTTCATTTTTTTCTAGCCTATAGCTTTGGAGAGAATTCTGTCCTGTATCAGAGTCATGGGCCTCGTCTACCGGAAAGCGAGCTCCTATAACCGCGGATTCTCCAATTTCTATTTTTATACGATCCTTTGGAAACGTGGGTGAGTTATCATTTATGTCTTGGATTTCGACAACAATACGATGCAACTGCAGTGGGTTTTCAAAAAACAGCTCGAATTCTAAAGCGCACAGAGACAACTGGCCGCAAAGTTCCTCTCGGTCTATCCTTTCAGACACAATCAAATCGCCAGTGTCTAAATTAATGTCACAATAGCGTATGCTCCCTTGGAAATCGATGCGAGCTCTGCGAGCTGCCAGTTTCATATCATCCAATCCCAGGTTATCGGTTACACTTCCAATTACATATCCCTGTTTCATTTCCTCTGGAATAGAAAAGCGTAGATCTCCGTAGGAGAAGCGCCAGGCTAAGAGGAATAACATAAAACAATATACCTTCTTTGATCCCGGATATCCATTCCATGCAATTCCCATTTTAAGCAGTTCGGTCTCCATTAAAATCCCAACGATTTTCTCAAACTAATATTGCACCTTTTCAATTAACAACGTATTGCAAAAATAAACAAAGAGAGAAACAAGCCGGTATGAATGCTTCGACGTCCTGTGTGCCGTGGCGAGTCGTCTCCTTTTGGAAACTATGGCGGTGGGAGGAGTGGTAAACCAGTCCTTTCCTTGTTGGTGAATAGCGACACTTTGAGTCAGTATAGAAAACTACACCATGTAATAATAAAACTATGAAAATTTAATTTAATGCTGTTAAAAGTAGAATATACTACTACTACTACTACTACTACTACTACTACTACTACTACTACTACTAGTACTACTACTACTAATAATAATAATAATAACAATAATAATAACAATAATAATAATAATCATCATCATCATCATCATGATCATCATCATCATAATCATAATAATTATAATCATAAAACTAACATAAACCAAATACATGAATATACATCTAAAAAACAAAGACGTTATTAAAGGTCAGATATTAACTAATTTATTTAGTATAAAAATGGTGAATTCTAAAGAAAATAATGTTTATAAATGTATAAATAAATGAATGGACGAATAAGTAGTTAATACATCTATTTATAAATACATATTTAGATTTCGCGTAATCAGACTAGAAATATCGGTTTGCGGATAGATAGTGTATTTCAGGACCTCTAGCAATACAGTAACTAAGAGAGCTTAGAAGTTAGGAAATCATATGTTTTCCAAAATACGTCTACATTTCATTGGTATATACAGTGCGTGTTATTTATATATATGATTCTGTAGCTGCGCTCTCACTTATTAGGTATTTAGACAGGACTCTTGAATTACGAAAGTTTTATTGAATAACAACGCGTTTCGACACTATCGCGTCTTCATCAGGTGGCCATATATATGTGTGTGTATGTATGTATGTATATTATATGTACAGTGAGGGAAAAAAATATTTGATCCCCTGCTGATTTTGTACGTTTGCCCACTGACAAAGAAATGATCAGTCTATAATTTTAATGGTAGGTGTATTTTAACAGTGAGAGACAGAATAACAACAAAAAAATCCAGAAAAACGCATTTCAAAAAAGTTATAAATTGATTTGCATGTTAATGAGGGAAATAAGTATTTGATCCCCTATCAATCAGCAAGATTTCTGGCTCCCAGGTGTCTATTATACAGGTAACGAGCTGAGATTAGGAGCACTCTCTTAAAGGGACTGCTCCTAATCTCAGCTCATTACCTGTATAAAAGACACCTGTCCACAGAATCAATCAATCAATCAGATTCCAAACTCTCCACCATGGCCAAGACCAAAGAGCTGTCCAAGGATGTCAGGGACAAGATTGTAGACCTACACAAGGCTGGAATGGGCTACAAGACCATCGCCAAGCAGCTTGGTGAGAAGGTGACAACAGTCGGTGCGATTATTCGCAAATGGAAGAAACACAAAATAACTGTCAGTCTCCCTCGGTCTGGGGCTCCATGAAAGATCTCACCTCATGGAGTTTCAATGATCATGAGAACGGTGAGGAATCAGCCCAGAACTACACGGGAGGATCTTGTTAATGATCTCAAGGCAGCTGGGACCATAGTCACCAAGAAGACAATTGGCAACACACTACGCCGTGAAGGACTGAAATCCTGCAGCGCCCGCAAGGTCCCCTGCTCAAGAAAGCACATGTACAGGCCCATCTGAAGTTTGCCAATGAACATCTGAATGATTCAGAGGAGAACTGGGTGAAAGTGTTGTGGTCAGATGAGACCAAAATCGAGCTCTTTGGCATCAACTCAACTCGCCGTGTTTGGAGGAGGAGGAATGACCCCAAGAACACCATCCCCACCGTCAAACATGGAGGTGGAAACATTATGCTTTGGGGGTGTTTTTCTGCTAAGGGGACAGGACAACTGCACCGCATCAAAGGGACGATGGACGGGGCCATGTACCGTCAAATCTTGGGTGAGAACCTCCTTCCCTCAGCCAGGGCATTGAAAATGGGTCATGGATGGGTATTCCAGCATGACAATGACCCAAAACACACAGCCAAGGCAACAAAGGAGTGGCTCAAGAAGAAGCACATTAAGGTCCTGGAGTGGCCTAGCCAGTCTCCAGACCTTAATCCCATAGAAAATCTGTGGAGGGACCTGAAGGTTCGAGTTGCCAAATGTCAGCCTCGAAACCTTAATGACTTGGATAAGGATCTGCAAAGAGGAGTGGGACAAAATCCCTCCTGAGATGTGTGCAAACCTGGTGGCCAACGACAAGAAACGTCTGACCTCTGTGATTGCCAACAAGGGTTTTGCCACCAAGGACTAAGTCGAAGGGGTCAAATACTTATTTCCCTCATTAACATGCAAATCAATTTATAACTTTTTTGAAATGCGTTTTTCTGGATTTTTTTGTTGTTATTCTGTCTCTCACTGTTAAAATACACCTACCATTAAAATTATAGACTGATCATTTCTTGGTCAGTGGGCAAACGTACAAAATCAGCAGGGGATCAAATACTTTTTTCCCTCACTGTATAATAAACATACATACATACATACATACATACATACACAGACATATATATGTGTATAACAAAGAATGAATGACTACAATATATTGATTTAAATAAGCCCTCCACACAAACATATAACAATAATTAAATCTATATAAAACAAAGACACAAGTGTTATAATATTGACATCCAATCCCAGTCTGTTATGTGTTTTGGAAAACACCACGAGTTACCTAATATGAGTTTCTTACACTGAAGTAACATTGCATTTAAGTGCCTCTCAACGGAGTAAAATTAATATCTCTGTATTCCCATCACAATAAAATATGCCGACATGTAAGATATATTTATTTATTTATTTATTTATTTATTTATTTATTTAATTATATACGTAGTGTAGCAAAAGGATTCCATATGAACTATAAATATCAACTACAATTAAACATACATCACTAAACATCAGCATTACTATACAGAGTTTGTAACGGCAGTGAGATATTGTCTACGAAAACAGCCAAACATAGAAATGTAATGATCCAGTATTTACCTGCAGAGGTGTGTCTGCTGCATTGTCGCTGAATTGTTTCTGCTCAATGCCTTCGTTTCCTTTGCCTTGAGTTACACGGTCGGCAGGAAGCGTATTGTCATTGTAGGACCTGGCGAACTTGAAGTCACTGGTTCTGGAACCCGTGGTTAAGAACGCGTCGAAGTTGTAGGAATGGCGGAGAGTTCCAGAACCCTCGACCTCTGCGTAATTGGGCGGGAAATACGCACCAGGCATCGCAACTGCGCCATCGAACAGCAGCCTAGGCTTCCTTTCTCGACAAAACCTGACGGCCAGGATTGCAGCAACGAAAGTGAGGAAGAAGAAGGAAACTGCAGCCAATGAAATGATCAAATACACCGTCACATTTGAATTATTTTCCTGAAAAGCAGACATGTCTTTCAATTCCGAGACCTCAGCTAAATTATCAGAAATGATTAAGACAACAGAACAGGTTGTTGAAAAGGACGGTTTGCCATTGTCCATTACAGAAATGATTACGTTCTGCTTCATTGTATCGGACTGAGAAACGTCCCGCTGTGTCCTGATTTCTCCACTGTGGACACCGATAGTGAAAAGTCCCGGGTCAGTGGATTTCACAATCTGATAAGACAGCCACGCGTTTTGTCCAGAGTCAGCATCGACAGCAATTACTTTGGACACCAGAGACCCCGCCTGGGCAGCTTTGGGGACCATCTCGGTCATGAAGGAGTTCCCTGACTGAGCAGGGTATAATATCTGGGGAGAATTGTCATTCTGGTCTGTAATGAAGACACTCACAGTCACGTTGCTGCTGAGCTGTGGAGATCCATTGTCTTTGGCAACAACTTGTATTTTAAAGTCCCTGAACTGCTCATAGTCGAATGATCTGACTGCGTGTATCACCCCACTGTCTCGGTTAATGGATACAATCGACGATACCGGCACCCCATTGACATCACTGGACAATAAGGAATAGGAAACACTGCCGTTCTGTTTCCAGTCCGGATCTCTTGCCAAAACAGAACAAATGGACGAGCCAGGGGTGTTATTCTCAGTCACATAGGCACTGTACGCCTGCTGATCAAACACTGGTGAGTTATCGTTAATGTCAGCAATAGACAAGTGTATTGTTTTGGAAGAGGAAAGCGGAGGGGAGCCCTCGTCTGTCGCAGTGATGGTAATGTTGTATTCCCAGACTGTCTCACGGTCCAGTTCTCGTTCCGTTACTAAGGAGTAATAGTTTTTAATGGACTGTACTAACTTGAATGGCACTTTGCCCACAATGGAGCAATGGACCTGGCTGTTGACTTCGGAATCGCGGTCTTGTATGTTTATGATACCAACCTCTGTGCCAGGTACAGCGTTTTCAGGGATTGGATTACTAAACGACTTGAGCAATATCACAGGAGTGTTGTCATTTATATCCATAACTTCTATTATGACTTTGGTCTGCGACGCTAATCCAGACCCATCTTTTGCCTCGATTCGGATATCATAAAAAGACGCCTCCTCGAAATCGACCGGTCCAGTTACTTTAATCTCTCCGGTTTTATGATCAATAGCAAACAAGTTTGCAGCTTTATTAGAAATGCGGCTAAATTCATAGGTAACGTCACCATTTGCTCCATCGTCTTCATCAGTGGCGCTAACTCTGAGCACTACAGTGTCCAGAGGGGAGTTTTCAGGAAGGCTAACTTTGTAGACGGCCTGGCTAAAAACGGGAATGTTGTCATTAGCATCCAGCACAGTGATCTGTATGACCGCAGTGCCTGATCTCTGGGGAGTGCCCCCATCTGTAGCAGTTAGTAATAAAGTGACCTCACTCTGCCTTTCTCGATCCAGTTCTTTCTCCAGGACCAGTTCACTGTATTTACCTCCGTCTGGATGTGAATGGACAGCCAAAGCGAAATTCTCATTTCTTTCAAGCCAATAGCTTTGAACCGAGTTCTGTCCCACATCAGCGTCGTGGGCCTCGTTCACTGGGAAGCGGGCTCCTACCACTGCCGATTCTGTAATTTCCAGCTTTATAAGATCCTTTGGAAATCGCGGTGAATTGTCATTGATATCCTGGATTTGCACAGAAACACGATGTAACTGCAATGGATTCTCAAGAACCAGCTCATATTTTAAAACACATGAAGCCATTTGACCACAGAGCTCCTCTCTGTCTATTCTGTCGGATAAAACTAAATCACCGGTATTCACATTAATGTCACAATAGCGTCTGTTTCCTTGATCATCAATACGAGCTCTGCGAACAGCGAGTGTTTTACTATCAAGTCCTAATTCATGTGTTAAGCTTCCAATCACGGATCCGTGTTTCATTTCCTCTGGTATAGAATAGCTGATATCCCCCAAACTGAAATGTACGATGCAGAGCAAGAAAGCAAGACGATATACCTTCATTATTCCCGAGAAGCCTTTGTGTCCAATCGCCATGTTGTAGCCACACGTAATACACCTTTCCACTTTAATCCGAGGTTAAATTGCCATATGAATCCACTGCCGTTGTCTGATGAGAACAGTGTCCAATTCTTACTACCTCGACAGTAAAATCGCACTGCTGTGGAGGTTGTCTGATGTGGAGCAGCTAGTCGTCAGCCTTCAGATATTATTCTTAGTGGACGGGCTGCAGATCTTGCTCCCTAGTTGGTGAATAGCGACACTGTGAGTTTCTTGGGGGAAACTACAGCAGCTGTATTATTATTATTATTATTATTATTATTATTATTATTATTATTATTATTATTATTATTACATCAGTAGTTAATCAATTGTAGATTGGGCTGCAAACCAGGAAAATACAAAAACACGTCCATGCACACACAGATATTCCAGAGAAATTCTGAAAGTTATAACAACACTGTAACTGGTGTTATTTTCAGTGGAAAGAATAATGCACGACTGAGTTAACCTTAGCAATTGGATTTAGAATAAAAGAAGAGAATGTTAAAACATGCGATCAATATATTTAACGTAGATACAGGTGGCGATTAAAATATTTTGAATACTTTCTACCATATATTGTTTAAGAAATACAAAGTGACTTCTGGAAATGAATTAAAAGTGTAATTGTATGTATTTATTTATGTTTTGTAAAGCTGGTGAATTAATTCTAAAGAAAATAATGTGTATGAATGTATAAATGTATACATCAATAAATTGATGATTAAGTGTGTAATACATATAAAAATAAAGACTTCGTGTAATCTTCATGTAATCAAACACAAATATCTCCTTGCGTAATGAAAGCGTATCGCAGCACATTTTACTATACATCTCAGAGCTTAGAAAATAATGTATTTACCAACATACGTCTACATTACATATTACATTTTACTAGTGTACATATATATATATATATATATATATATATATATGTGTACACTAGTAAAGTATATGTGTGTGTGTGTGTGTGTGTGTGTGTGCGTGTGTGTGCGTGTGTGTGTACAGTACTGGGAAAAACTAAATATGAATTAATAAAATATTACGATTTAGATGAATTCTCCACATACATGCACAAATCAAGAATGAACTGTAAGCATACATTAAAAAAATAAAACGAGACACAAGTGCTGTAATATCAATATTATCATCTGTGATGTGTTTTGGAAGACACCATGAGTTATCTAACATGAGTTCCTCACACTAAAGTAAACAGTGCATTTTGAGTGCCTCTCAATGGACTTAATTAAACACTGGCATTGCACAATGAAACTGCCCGGACTAAAATGAATATTTCAATATTCCAACCAAAATCAAATATGCAGCCATGTAAAGAAAACAAAGTACATTCCTTTTGTAGCAAAAGAATAATATACGAACCATCAAGAAAAATTACATAATAAACATACATCCAAATACATCAACAATACTATGCAGACCAGGAGCTGAGTTTGTAACGGCAGTGAGATATTGTCTACGAAAACAGCCAAACATAGAAATGTAATGATCCAGTATTTACCTGCAGAGGTGTGTCTGCTGCATTGTCGCTGAATTGTTTCTGCTCAATGCCTTCGTTTCCTTTGCCTTGAGTTACACGGTCGGCAGGAAGCGTATTGTCATTGTAGGACCTGGCGAACTTGAAGTCACTGGTTCTGGAACCCGTGGTTAAGAACGCGTCGAAGTTGTAGGAATGGCGGAGAGTTCCAGAACCCTCGACCTCTGCGTAATTGGGCGGGAAATACGCACCAGGCATCGCAACTGCGCCATCGAACAGCAGCCTAGGCTTCCTTTCTCGACAAAACCTGACGGCCAGGATTGCAGCAACGAAAGTGAGGAAGAAGAAGGAAACTGCAGCCAATGAAATGATCAAATACACCGTCACATTTGAATTATTTTCCTGAAAAGCAGACATGTCCTTCAATTCCGAGACCTCAGCTAAATTATCAGAAATGATTAAGACAACAGAACAGGTTGTTGAAAAGGACGGTTTGCCATTGTCCATTACAGAAATGATTACGTTCTGCTTCATTGTATCGGACTGAGAAACGTCCCGCTGTGTCCTGATTTCTCCACTGTGGACACCGATAGTGAAAAGTCCGGGGTCAGTGGATTTCACAATCTGATAAGACAGCCACGCGTTTTGTCCAGAGTCAGCATCGACAGCAATTACTTTGGACACCAGAGACCCCGCCTGGGCAGCTTTGGGGACCATCTCGGTCATGAAGGAGTTCCCTGACTGAGCAGGGTATAATATCTGGGGAGAATTGTCATTCTGGTCTGTAATGAAGACACTCACAGTCACGTTGCTGCTGAGCTGTGGAGATCCATTGTCTTTGGCAACAACTTGTATTTTAAAGTCCCTGAACTGCTCATAGTCGAATGATCTGACTGCGTGTATCACCCCACTGTCTCGGTTAATGGATACAATCGACGATACCGGCACCCCATTGACATCACTGGACAATAAGAAATAGGAAACACTGCCGTTCTGTTTCCAGTCCGGATCTCTTGCCAAAACAGAACAAATGGACGAGCCAGGGGTGTTATTCTCAGTCACATAGGCACTGTACGCCTGCTGATCAAACACTGGTGAGTTATCGTTAATGTCAGCAATAGACAAGTGTATTGTTTTGGAAGAGGAAAGCGGAGGGGAGCCCTCGTCTGTCGCAGTGATGGTAATGTTGTATTCCCAGACTGTCTCACGGTCCAGTTCTCGTTCCGTTACTAAGGAGTAATAGTTTTTAATGGACTGTACTAACTTGAATGGCACTTTGCCCACAATGGAGCAATGGACCTGGCTGTTGACTTCGGAATCGCGGTCTTGTATGTTTATGATACCAACCTCTGTGCCAGGTACAGCGTTTTCAGGGATTGGATTACTAAACGACTTGAGCAATATCACAGGAGTGTTGTCATTTATATCCATAACTTCTATTATGACTTTGGTCTGCGACGCTAATCCAGACCCATCTTTTGCCTCGATTCGGATATCATAAAAAGACGCCTCCTCGAAATCGACCGGTCCAGTTACTTTAATCTCTCCGGTTTTATGATCAATAGCAAACAAGTTTGCAGCTTTATTAGAAATGCGGCTAAATTCATAGGTAACGTCACCATTTGCTCCATCGTCTTCATCAGTGGCGCTAACTCTGAGCACTACAGTGTCCAGAGGGGAGTTTTCAGGAAGGCTAACTTTGTAGACGGCCTGGCTAAAAACGGGAATGTTGTCATTAGCATCCAGCACAGTGATCTGTATGACCGCAGTGCCTGATCTCTGGGGAGTGCCCCCATCTGTAGCAGTTAGTAATAAAGTGACCTCACTCTGCCTTTCTCGATCCAGTTCTTTCTCCAGGACCAGTTCACTGTATTTACCTCCGTCTGGATGTGAATGGACAGCCAAAGCGAAATTCTCATTTCTTTCAAGCCAATAGCTTTGAACCGAGTTCTGTCCCACATCAGCGTCGTGGGCCTCGTTCACTGGGAAGCGGGCTCCTACCACTGCCGATTCTCTAATTTCCAGCTTTATAAGATCCTTTGGAAATCGCGGTGAATTGTCATTGATATCTTGGATTTGCACAGAAACACGATGTAACTGCAATGGATTCTCAAGAACCAGCTCATATTTTAAAACACATGAAGCCATTTGACCACAGAGCTCCTCTCTGTCTATTCTGTCGGATAAAACTAAATCACCGGTATTCACATTAATGTCACAATAGCGTCTGTTTCCTTGATCATCAATACGAGCTCTGCGAACAGCGAGTGTTTTACTATCAAGTCCTAATTCATGTGTTAAGCTTCCAATCACGGATCCGTGTTTCATTTCCTCTGGTATAGAATAGCTGATATCCCCCAAACTGAAATGTACGATGCAGAGCAAGAAAGCAAGACGATATACCTTCATTATTCCCGAGAAGCCTTTGTGTCCAATCGCCATGTTGTAGCCACACGTAATACACCTTTCCACTTTAATCCGAGGTTAAATTGCCATATGAATCCACTGCCGTTGTCTGATGAGAACAGTGTCCAATTCTTACTACCTCGACAGTAAAATCGCACTGCTGTGGAGGTTGTCTGATGTGGAGCAGCTAGTCGTCAGCCTTCAGATATTATTCTTAGTGGACGGGCTTCAGATCTTGCTCCCTAGTTGGTGAATAGCGACACTGTGAGTTTCTTGGGGGAAACTACAGCAGCTGTATTATTATTATTATTATTATTATTATTATTATTATTATTATTATTATTATTATTACATCAGTAGTTAATCAATTGTAGATTGGGCTGCAAACCAGGAAAATACAAAAACACGTCCATGCACACACAGATATTCCAGAGAAATTCTGAAAGTTATAACAACACTGTAACTGGTGTTATTTTCAGTGGAAAGAATAATGCACGACTGAGTTAACCTTAGCAATTGGATTTAGAATAAAAGAAGAGAATGTTAAAACATGCGATCAATATATTTAACGTAGATACAGGTGGCGATTAAAATATTTTGAATACTTTCTACCATATATTGTTTAAGAAATACAAAGTGACTTCTGGAAATGAATTAAAAGTGTAATTGTATGTATTTATTTATGTTTTGTAAAGCTGGTGAATTAATTCTAAAGAAAATAATGTGTATGAATGTATAAATGTATACATCAATAAATTGATGATTAAGTGTGTAATACATATAAAAATAAAGACTTCGTGTAATCTTCATGTAATCAAACACAAATATCTCCTTGCGTAATGAAAGCGTATCGCAGCACATTTTACTATACATCTCAGAGCTTAGAAAATAATGTATTTACCAACATACGTCTACATTACATATTACATTTTACTAGTGTACATATATATATATATATATATATATATATGTGTACACTAGTAAAGTATATGTGTGTGTGTGTGTGTGTGTGTGTGTGCGTGTGTGTGCGTGTGTGTGTACAGTACTGGGAAAAACTAAATATGAATTAATAAAATATTACGATTTAGATGAATTCTCCACATACATGCACAAATCAAGAATGAACTGTAAGCATACATTAAAAAAATAAAACGAGACACAAGTGCTGTAATATCAATATTATCATCTGTGATGTGTTTTGGAAGACACCATGAGTTATCTAACATGAGTTCCTCACACTAAAGTAAACAGTGCATTTTGAGTGCCTCTCAATGGACTTAATTAAACACTGGCATTGCACAATGAAACTGCCCGGACTAAAATGAATATTTCAATATTCCAACCAAAATCAAATATGCAGCCATGTAAAGAAAACAAAGTACATTCCTTTTGTAGCAAAAGAATAATATACGAACCATCAAGAAAAATTACATAATAAACATACATCCAAATACATCAACAATACTATGCAGACCAGGAGCTGAGTTTGTAACGGCAGTGAGATATTGTCTACGAAAACAGCCAAACATAGAAATGTAATGATCCAGTATTTACCTGCAGAGGTGTGTCTGCTGCATTGTCGCTGAATTGTTTCTGCTCAATGCCTTCGTTTCCTTTGCCTTGAGTTACACGGTCGGCAGGAAGCGTATTGTCATTGTAGGACCTGGCGAACTTGAAGTCACTGGTTCTGGAACCCGTGGTTAAGAACGCGTCGAAGTTGTAGGAATGGCGGAGAGTTCCAGAACCCTCGACCTCTGCGTAATTGGGCGGGAAATACGCACCAGGCATCGCAACTGCGCCATCGAACAGCAGCCTAGGCTTCCTTTCTCGACAAAACCTGACGGCCAGGATTGCAGCAACGAAAGTGAGGAAGAAGAAGGAAACTGCAGCCAATGAAATGATCAAATACACCGTCACATTTGAATTATTTTCCTGAAAAGCAGACATGTCCTTCAATTCCGAGACCTCAGCTAAATTATCAGAAATGATTAAGACAACAGAACAGGTTGTTGAAAAGGACGGTTTGCCATTGTCCATTACAGAAATGATTACGTTCTGCTTCATTGTATCGGACTGAGAAACGTCCCGCTGTGTCCTGATTTCTCCACTGTGGACACCGATAGTGAAAAGTCCGGGGTCAGTGGATTTCACAATCTGATAAGACAGCCACGCGTTTTGTCCAGAGTCAGCATCGACAGCAATTACTTTGGACACCAGAGACCCCGCCTGGGCAGCTTTGGGGACCATCTCGGTCATGAAGGAGTTCCCTGACTGAGCAGGGTATAATATCTGGGGAGAATTGTCATTCTGGTCTGTAATGAAGACACTCACAGTCACGTTGCTGCTGAGCTGTGGAGATCCATTGTCTTTGGCAACAACTTGTATTTTAAAGTCCCTGAACTGCTCATAGTCGAATGATCTGACTGCGTGTATCACCCCACTGTCTCGGTTAATGGATACAATCGACGATACCGGCACCCCATTGACATCACTGGACAATAAGAAATAGGAAACACTGCCGTTCTGTTTCCAGTCCGGATCTCTTGCCAAAACAGAACAAATGGACGAGCCAGGGGTGTTATTCTCAGTCACATAGGCACTGTACGCCTGCTGATCAAACACTGGTGAGTTATCGTTAATGTCAGCAATAGACAAGTGTATTGTTTTGGAAGAGGAAAGCGGAGGGGAGCCCTCGTCTGTCGCAGTGATGGTAATGTTGTATTCCCAGACTGTCTCACGGTCCAGTTCTCGTTCCGTTACTAAGGAGTAATAGTTTTTAATGGACTGTACTAACTTGAATGGCACTTTGCCCACAATGGAGCAATGGACCTGGCTGTTGACTTCGGAATCGCGGTCTTGTATGTTTATGATACCAACCTCTGTGCCAGGTACAGCGTTTTCAGGGATTGGATTACTAAACGACTTGAGCAATATCACAGGAGTGTTGTCATTTATATCCATAACTTCTATTATGACTTTGGTCTGCGACGCTAATCCAGACCCATCTTTTGCCTCGATTCGGATATCATAAAAAGACGCCTCCTCGAAATCGACCGGTCCAGTTACTTTAATCTCTCCGGTTTTATGATCAATAGCAAACAAGTTTGCAGCTTTATTAGAAATGCGGCTAAATTCATAGGTAACGTCACCATTTGCTCCATCGTCTTCATCAGTGGCGCTAACTCTGAGCACTACAGTGTCCAGAGGGGAGTTTTCAGGAAGGCTAACTTTGTAGACGGCCTGGCTAAAAACGGGAATGTTGTCATTAGCATCCAGCACAGTGATCTGTATGACCGCAGTGCCTGATCTCTGGGGAGTGCCCCCATCTGTAGCAGTTAGTAATAAAGTGACCTCACTCTGCCTTTCTCGATCCAGTTCTTTCTCCAGGACCAGTTCACTGTATTTACCTCCGTCTGGATGTGAATGGACAGCCAAAGCGAAATTCTCATTTCTTTCAAGCCAATAGCTTTGAACCGAGTTCTGTCCCACATCAGCGTCGTGGGCCTCGTTCACTGGGAAGCGGGCTCCTACCACTGCCGATTCTCTAATTTCCAGCTTTATAAGATCCTTTGGAAATCGCGGTGAATTGTCATTGATATCTTGGATTTGCACAGAAACACGATGTAACTGCAATGGATTCTCAAGAACCAGCTCATATTTTAAAACACATGAAGCCATTTGACCACAGAGCTCCTCTCTGTCTATTCTGTCGGATAAAACTAAATCACCGGTATTCACATTAATGTCACAATAGCGTCTGTTTCCTTGATCATCAATACGAGCTCTGCGAACAGCGAGTGTTTTACTATCAAGTCCTAATTCATGTGTTAAGCTTCCAATCACGGATCCGTGTTTCATTTCCTCTGGTATAGAATAGCTGATATCCCCCAAACTGAAATGTACGATGCAGAGCAAGAAAGCAAGACGATATACCTTCATTATTCCCGAGAAGCCTTTGTGTCCAATCGCCATGTTGTAGCCACACGCAATACACCTTTCCACTTTAATCCGAGGTTAAATTGCCATATGAATCCACTGCCGTTGTCTGATGAGAACAGTGTCCAATTCTTACTACCTCGACAGTAAAATCGCACTGCTGTGGAGGTTGTCTGATGTGGAGCAGCTAGTCGTCAGCCTTCAGATATTATTCTTAGTGGACGGGCTGCAGATCTTGCTCCCTAGTTGGTGAATAGCGACACTGTGAGTTTCTTGGGGGAAACTACAGCAGCTGTATTATTATTATTATTATTATTATTATTATTATTATTATTATTATTATTATTACATCAGTAGTTAATCAATTGTAGATTGGGCTGAAAACCAGGAAAATACAAAAACACGTCCATGCACACACAGATATTCCAGAGAAATTCTGAAAGTTATAACAACACTGTAACTGGTGTTATTTTCAGTGGAAAGAATAATGCACGACTGAGTTAACCTTAGCAATTGGATTTAGAATAAAAGAAGAGAATGTTAAAACATGCGATCAATATATTTAACGTAGATACAGGTGGCGATTAAAATATTTTGAATACTTTCTACCATATATTGTTTAAGAAATACAAAGTGACTTCTGGAAATGAATTAAAAGTGTAATTGTATGTATTTATTTATGTTTTGTAAAGCTGGTGAATTAATTCTAAAGAAAATAATGTGTATGAATGTATAAATGTATACATCAATAAATTGATGATTAAGTGTGTAATACATATAAAAATAAAGACTTCGTGTAATCTTCATGTAATCAAACACAAATATCTCCTTGCGTAATGAAAGCGTATCGCAGCACATTTTACTATACATCTCAGAGCTTAGAAAATAATGTATTTACCAACATACGTCTACATTACATATTACATTTTACTAGTGTACATATATATATATATATATATATATATATGTGTACACTAGTAAAGTATATGTGTGTGTGTGTGTGTGTGTGTGTGTGTGCGTGTGTGTGTACAGTACTGGGAAAAACTAAATATGAATTAATAAAATATTACGATTTAGATGAATTCTCCACATACATGCACAAATCAAGAATGAACTGTAAGCATACATTAAAAAAATAAAACGAGACACAAGTGCTGTAATATCAATATTATCATCTGTGATGTGTTTTGGAAGACACCATGAGTTATCTAACATGAGTTCCTCACACTAAAGTAAACAGTGCATTTTGAGTGCCTCTCAATGGACTTAATTAAACACTGGCATTGCACAATGAAACTGCCCGGACTAAAATGAATATTTCAATATTCCAACCAAAATCAAATATGCAGCCATGTAAAGAAAACAAAGTACATTCCTTTTGTAGCAAAAGAATAATATACGAACCATCAAGAAAAATTACATAATAAACATACATCCAAATACATCAACAATACTATGCAGACCAGGAGCTGAGTTTGTAACGGCAGTGAGATATTGTCTACGAAAACAGCCAAACATAGAAATGTAATGATCCAGTATTTACCTGCAGAGGTGTGTCTGCTGCATTGTCGCTGAATTGTTTCTGCTCAATGCCTTCGTTTCCTTTGCCTTGAGTTACACGGTCGGCAGGAAGCGTATTGTCATTGTAGGACCTGGCGAACTTGAAGTCACTGGTTCTGGAACCCGTGGTTAAGAACGCGTCGAAGTTGTAGGAATGGCGGAGAGTTCCAGAACCCTCGACCTCTGCGTAATTGGGCGGGAAATACGCACCAGGCATCGCAACTGCGCCATCGAACAGCAGCCTAGGCTTCCTTTCTCGACAAAACCTGACGGCCAGGATTGCAGCAACGAAAGTGAGGAAGAAGAAGGAAACTGCAGCCAATGAAATGATCAAATACACCGTCACATTTGAATTATTTTCCTGAAAAGCAGACATGTCTTTCAATTCCGAGACCTCAGCTAAATTATCAGAAATGATTAAGACAACAGAACAGGTTGTTGAAAAGGACGGTTTGCCATTGTCCATTACAGAAATGATTACGTTCTGCTTCATTGTATCGGACTGAGAAACGTCCCGCTGTGTCCTGATTTCTCCACTGTGGACACCGATAGTGAAAAGTCCGGGGTCAGTGGATTTCACAATCTGATAAGACAGCCACGCGTTTTGTCCAGAGTCAGCATCGACAGCAATTACTTTGGACACCAGAGACCCCGCCTGGGCAGCTTTGGGGACCATCTCGGTCATGAAGGAGTTCCCTGACTGAGCAGGGTATAATATCTGGGGAGAATTGTCATTCTGGTCTGTAATGAAGACACTCACAGTCACGTTGCTGCTGAGCTGTGGAGATCCATTGTCTTTGGCAACAACTTGTATTTTAAAGTCCCTGAACTGCTCATAGTCGAATGATCTGACTGCGTGTATCACCCCACTGTCTCGGTTAATGGATACAATCGACGATACCGGCACCCCATTGACATCACTGGACAATAAGGAATAGGAAACACTGCCGTTCTGTTTCCAGTCCGGATCTCTTGCCAAAACAGAACAAATGGACGAGCCAGGGGTGTTATTCTCAGTCACATAGGCACTGTACGCCTGCTGATCAAACACTGGTGAGTTATCGTTAATGTCAGCAATAGACAAGTGTATTGTTTTGGAAGAGGAAAGCGGAGGGGAGCCCTCGTCTGTCGCAGTGATGGTAATGTTGTATTCCCAGACTGTCTCACGGTCCAGTTCTCGTTCCGTTACTAAGGAGTAATAGTTTTTAATGGACTGTACTAACTTGAATGGCACTTTGCCCACAATGGAGCAATGGACCTGGCTGTTGACTTCGGAATCGCGGTCTTGTATGTTTATGATACCAACCTCTGTGCCAGGTACAGCGTTTTCAGGGATTGGATTACTAAACGACTTGAGCAATATCACAGGAGTGTTGTCATTGACATCAGCGATTTCAATTATAACTTTGGCTTGAGAAACTAGTCCAGCTCCATCTTTTGCTAAGATACGAATTTCATAGTTGGATTCGTCCTCGAAATCGACCGGTCCAGTTACTTTAATCTCTCCGGTTTTATGATCAATAGCAAACAAGTTTGCATCTTTGTCAGAAATGCGGCTAAATTCATAGGTAACGTCACCATTTGCTCCATCGTCTTCATCAGTGGCGCTAACTCTGAGCACTACAGTGTCCAGAGGGGAGTTTTCAGGAAGGCTAACTTTGTAGACGGCCTGGCTAAAAACGGGAATGTTGTCATTAGCATCCAGCACAGTGATCTGTATGACCGCAGTGCCTGATCTCTGGGGAGTGCCCCCATCTGTAGCAGTTAGTAATAAAGTGACCTCACTCTGCCTTTCTCGATCCAGTTCTTTCTCCAGGACCAGTTCACTGTATTTACCTCCGTCTGGATGTGAATGGACAGCCAAAGCGAAATTCTCATTTCTTTCAAGCCAATAGCTTTGAACCGAGTTCTGTCCCACATCAGCGTCGTGGGCCTCGTTCACTGGGAAGCGGGCTCCTATATCCGCCGATTCTCTAATTTCCAGCTTTATAAGATCCTTTGGAAATCGCGGTGAATTGTCATTGATATCCTGGATTTGCACAGAAACACGATGTAACTGCAATGGATTCTCAAGTATGAGCTCTGTTTTTAAAGCGCACACCGACTTTTGCCCACAGAGCTTTTCTCTATCAATCCTCTCAGACACAACCAAATCACCGGTATTCAGATTAATGTCACAATAGCGTCTGTTCCCCTGAGCATCCATACGCGCTCTGCGAACCGCCAGTTTCTTAACATCGAGCCCTAAATCTCCTGCTAGACTCCCGATCACAGATCCCACTTTCATTTCTTCTGGGATAGAATAGCTTACATCTCCAAAAGTCATATGCAACATAGAAATAAGGAAAGCGAAACGATGTACCTGCCTCCATTGCGAGAAGCCTTTGTATCCAATCGCCATGTTGAAGCAACGGGAAGGTAATCCAAATGTTTAATTTACAGACGCAAGTCCACAATTCAATCGTCCAAGTATTCGCTTGACGACTGTATGAAATGAGTTGTAAATCGTGAATACAATCGCACTAGTGTGGAGGTTGGCTGGTGTGTTACAGCTTGTCGTCTGTGTGTATATATTACAGCAGTGGGAGGGGAATTGGATCTCACTTTCCCTAGTTGGTGAATAGCGACACACTGAGTTATTTCTCAAAAACTGCAGGAGCTGTTTAAACATTATTATCATAATTATTATTATGTAAAACCCATAGTGAAACAACTCGCTAATTACAAAACCAGCACTAGATGTATTTTTAATTCGTAAAAGGAAGCACCTATTAAACAACAGGAAACTATAAAACTCACGTTTCTGGCCAATTCATTACAATATTTTGTATTTGTATTGCAAGTTAATGGTCGACACATGAATAAAATGATATTGGACTAAACCTTAAAATATCTAAACGTACATAAATACATGAATAAATAAGAACAGAGCGAAATCAGCTTTCAATATGATTATTTTCATCGCCATTTTTATTTTTGTTAATAATAATGACACTAATGTGACGGGGGTTGGGGGGGGCGGGGGTCCGCGGAGGACAAGCAGGCCCCCTATTTTATCCCGCACAAAAACAACCTGCTATATACCTCCTGAGACTACGCCACCTTCAGGTTGATTATAGTGAGGAGAAGGAAACCTCACGTCACCCCTTACTATCGCCCACGCAGGTTCTGACTACACGCAGTCACCCAGAGAGCCACCATGGACGAACATAAAATACACAATGTTTATTCGTCTTCCACATTACAAGCAGATACACATTTCCCTTAAATGAAAAGGAATAATAAATACCTACACACTCCACAGAGACACAAAATACAGTGATACAAAAAAACGTAATAAAACCCTCCTTTTTCCTTACAATAATGAGATTCATGGCAGACATCAACTAAAAAGATCCCGTTTCCCTTCAGAGCCCTCCCCCTTTCTCTCCATTAAAAGTCCTTTACACTGCGCTTCCTTCGTCCCCGCCACAGCTCCCTTCAGATTGCACTGTCCACATAAGGAATCCATCTCCTTCCACCAACATAGAGCAATTCAAACACAGCGCCCTCAGAGCCACAAATAAATCCAACACCTCTTCCCGACCCCCATCTTGCATCAGCCAGATACTACATAGCCCAATATCGCTCTCCACACCGCCATGGCAGCGCCATCCGCTACAGCACGCAGAGGAGGCTAAAGCTGGACCATGGCGCCATACTCTGCTTCCAGTCACTCTCATCGGAAGCCAACTATCCTAAAGCCATATAGCAATGTCCACTTAACTCCGAAACAGTGCATCAATCTCTAAATCAGGGGTCGCTCAAGTCTCTCGGGTTGCTCAAGTCGTTCGTGTCGCTCAAGTCGCTCAAATCTCTGTAATACCCGAAAGGGGGACGGCGACCCCCCGATTTCAATCTTGCCTTGCGGGAAGGCAGCCGCACACCTCACTCACTTCCACATCTCCCGATCTCCTCCAAACTCTCTTTCTCCCCTCCTTTTAAAGCCGAGGTTGTCACGCAGAGAGGCGCCTCCTCCCTCAAACACCAGTGTGCACACTTAACTAAGCCCTGTCAAATCAATAATCAATTAAACACACACGTGATAAGACAAACATAAAGAACAAAATAAGGCACTTTTGCGCAATCAAAATAATCAACACAGCAACCAAAAATAGCCCTGTCCCCTTAGAAAATGACGGAACACCTGCAATGCTTTACAAATATATAGTAAAACTAAGTTGCACATCGATGATACTTTTGTGTTTGTAAATACATATTTTAAAAGTTAAATAATACAATTGCAATTAATTACTTAAAGACGTCAGGACCTTCCCCATATTCAGTACTGCTGAAAATTATTATTGTTATTATTCCATACTGTTTTGTATTAGTAAACGTGGAGTCAAATTTAAAAATGTACCATTGTGAGATTATTATTATTTTTTAAATAATTAATCTACCTGACATGAGTCTTCTGTTCCATCGTTCATCAAGCCCTTGTCCTCGTTTTCTTTGTTCCCGTTCACGTTAATCAGTTGCTTTACAGGCAGCGTGTTTTCATTGTAAGAAGTGACGAACTTGAAGTCGCTCGTTCTGGAACCCGTTGTTAAAAACGCGTCATAATTGTACGAATGGCGGAGAGTTGCAGAGCCATCTCCATCTGCGTAGTTGGATGGGAAATAGGCGCCTGGAATGGCAACTGCACCGTCAAACACCAGCCTCGGCTTTCCTCTGCGGCAAAACCGCACTGCCAGGATTACAGCAATGAAAGTGAGGAAAAATAAGGAAACCAGAGCCAATGAAATGATCAAATATACTGTCAATCTGGAGCTGTGTCCTTCATAAACGGCCATGTCTTTCAGTTCAGGAATTTCAGCGAAATTATCCGAAATGATTAAATATAGAGTACATGTTGTAGAGTAAGCGGGTTGCCCATTGTCTTTGACCAAAATTATGAGATTGTGTTTCATTCCATCAGACTGAGAAACGTCCCGCTGTGTCCTGATTTCTCCATTGAGGAGATCGATAGTGAAAAGTCCCGGGTCAGTGGATTTCACAATCTGATAAGACAGCCACGCGTTTTGTCCAGAGTCAGCATCGACACCAATTACTTTGGACACCAGAGACCCCGCCTGGGCAGCTTTGGGGACCATCTCGGTCATGAAGGAGTTCCCTGACTGAGCAGGGTATAATATCTGGGGAGAATTGTCATTCTGGTCTGTAATGAAGACACTCACAGTCACGTTGCTGCTGAGCTGTGGAGATCCATTGTCTTTGGCAACAACTTGTATTTTAAAGTCCCTGAACTGCTCATAGTCGAATGATCTGACTGCGTGTATCACCCCACTGTCTCGGTTAATGGACATAAACGAGGATACCGGCATCCCATTGACTTTACTCGACAATAAAGAAAATAAGACACTGCCGTTCTGTTTCCAGTCCGGATCTCTTGCACTCACAGAATAAATGGACGAACCGGGAGTGTTATTCTCAGTCACATAGACACTGTAAGATTGTTGGTCAAAAACTGGTGGATTGTCGTTAATATCAGAAATGGAAAACTGTATTGTTTTTGAAGACGATAGTGGAGGGAAGCCCTCATCGGTGGCGGTGATTGTAATGTTGTATTCGGAAACTGTTTCACGATCCAATACACCGTCAGTCACCAAAGAGTAATAGTTTTTAATAGACGGGGTTAATTGAAAGGGAACGCTGTGTTCAATGGAGCAACGCACCTTGCTGTTCTCCTCGGAGTCTCGATCCTGCACATTTATAAGAGCAACTTCTGTGCCGGGTGGAGTATTCTCGGGCATCGGGTTAGTCAACGACTTCATATAAATGATAGGAGCGTTGTCATTGACGTCAGTGATTTGTATTATTACTTTGCTTTGCGAAGCCAGACCAGCACCGTCTTTAGCTTGGACACGAATTTCAAATACTGCAGTTTCCTCAAAATCAATAGGTCCTTTGACTAAAATGTCTCCTGATCTGCGATCGATACTAAATATTTTTTTAGCTTTATCGGAGATATGACTAAATGCATAAGTCACCTCCCCATTGGCACCCTCGTCGTTGTCCGTGGCACTTACGCTCAGGACCACAGTATCTATTGGGGAATTTTCTGTGAGGCTGACTGTGTAGGTTGCCTGAGAAAACACGGGAACATTGTCGTTGGCATCCAGCACGATGACTTGAATAGCTGCAGTCCCGGACCTTTGCGGAATCCCTCCGTCAACTGCAGTGAGTAACAAAGACATCTCTTGCAGTTTCTCTCGATCCAATTCATTCTCTAATACCAGTTCCCCGTATTTACCTCCGTCGGGTCTTGTCTGAACCAAAAATGCAAAATGATCGTTCGCACTAAGTATATAGCTCTGCAGTGAATTGAGTCCTATGTCTGAGTCATGGGCCTCGTCTACTGGGAAGCGAGCTCCTTTAACGGCAGACTCGGCTATTTCCAGTTTGATTAAATCTATAGGAAATACGGGTGCATTGTCATTTATGTCCTGAATTTGTATAATAACACGGTGCAACTCCAATGGATTTTCCAGTATAAACTCAAAATCTATGTCACACGATGCCTTTTGTCCACACAGTTCTTCCCTGTCTATCCTTTCACGCACAGTCAACTCACCGGTTTCGGAATTAATATCGAAATAGCCTCTACCCCCTTGAAAATCAATCCGAGCTTTACGAGCTGACGCTTTTTTAACCTCGAGTCCCAAATCGGTGGCTAGATTCCCAACAACAGATCCAATTTTCATTTCCTCCTGTATGGTGTAGCGAGTGTCTCCGAGAGAGCCCTGTACTGTCAGTGTAAAAAGGGCAAAGCAATGTACCTGCCACGAACTGAAGCGGCCTTTGTATCCCATTCTGAAACGCTGCTGTTATCTTCCGTTGAATTCCACTGTATTCCTCTCGTATCCTTTAAAGACTTTGAAATCCGTCTGCTGCTGATAGACTAGATACTCCCATACAGACAACTGAGGTATAAACAGTACCGAGGCTTAAATGATCCCTGGCGTTGCCAGCCTTGTGGTTTACAATACTACAGCAGTGGGAGTGATAGTTCAGACACGACCCCTACTTAGTCAATAGTGACACGGTGCGTTATGATTGAGAATTGCATTCATATGTTATGTAAGCTTGCGTATTATATATTAAATATGACTATAAAATGATACTATTTCAGATGTGGAGCATATGAGGGAATAAACACATTTGTAATTTGTTATATACACCTCTCTCTCATTTTCACTTTCCTCCAGTGTATGTGAGAGACAGAGGGATAGATAATGTATTAACCATACACACAATCTCTCACTCGTTCACTTTAAGTACTCAAATTTAAAATGTATGCATGTATTTCATGGGGTTCCTTCAATCAGGATTTCTTCTATATAATATATGCACAACTCCGTAATCTTTGTTCTGATCATATGAAAAAGATACATATGTGTTTGTCATTTTAATACATTTATATTTGAAATTATGATTACTACAATAAAAGTATTATTGTAATATTTAACGGTCCAAGTATTGAGGTCCAAGTATTATATTACTATCCAAAAAATAACAAAATGTGGAACAATAAGCACGGAATTTCTAAGAGAAATTAAATAGCAAATATGCTGTTGTTTCACAAGTTTCAGCATCTATGAAAAGCAGCAAATTTTATTGCAGATGTGAAATTCAACCTGCCATGACTTAAACAAAATGAATTAACAGTAAGTGTGGCATATAGATACATGTATCCGATTCACTCCAACCAAAAAACAATACACAAAGAAACAATACATACATTTTAGAATATCATGGTAAATTAAATAACAAAACAGCTGTGAGGCGCCATATAAAGATGCAGTAAAACTCAACGTCAAGCAATGCAACATGAATTCAGAGGCAGATGTATCACAATGAACAAGAAATATAGATTTACATAAAAACGTGCCGTAATACTGATCATTTTGATATTACTGATCATACTCATCACCCACTGTGACACCCTCAAGAAATGCGCACATGGCAACCTTGCAATGTCTACTCAAAGAAACAATAAGAAAGAGGCAGGTGTGAAAGTCTACAGCACAGACCCGACGCTATCACCGTTCTCTCTCACCATAAATATTTTAATTAAATCAAAACTCAGGTATATTATAATATATAAAAAAATGCAGAATATCGCATATTCTCAATGGGTAATACAATTAATAAGCATACAATAAACCAATGCATATATCATTAGATCAATGGGTTATTACCTGGACTGGCTGTGTATTCGCATCCTCCTCGGCGCTCTTGTTATCATGTATTTTAATGACATGCTCCACAGGCAGCGTGTTTTCGTTGTATGATCTGACGAATTTGAAGTCGCTCGTCCTGGAGCCCGTAGTTAAAAATGCATCATAGTTGTAAGAATGACGGAGAGTTTCAGATCCCTCGACCTCGGCATAGTTGGGTGGGAAGTATGCGCTGGGGATGGCAACTGCACCGTTAAACAACAGCTTGGACTTTCCTCTCCGGCAAAACCTGACTGCCAGGATTACAGCAACGAAAGTGAGGAACAGGAATGAAATTCCAGCCAAGGAAATGATCAAATACACTGTTACATTGGAACTGTGCTCTTGATAAGCGGATATGTCTTTCAGTTCCGGGATTTCTGCCAAATTATCAGAGATGATGATATTTACAGTACACGTTGTTGTATGGGAGGGTTGTCCGTTGTCTTTCACCAAGACAACTAGAACTTGTTTCATTGAATCGGATTGTGAAATATCCCGATATGCCCTGATTTCTCCACTGTGGACACCAACAGTGAAAAGTTGCGTGTCAGTCGATTTTATGATCTGATATGAAAGCCAGGCGTTTTGTCCGGAATCAGCATCGACAGCTATAACCTTGGAAACTAGAGACCCTGCGTGAACATCTTTGGGGACTATTTCACCCATGAAGGAGTTCCCTGACTGAGCAGGGTATAATATCTGGGGAGAATTGTCATTCTGGTCTGTAATGAAGACACTCACAGTCACGTTGCTGCTGAGCTGTGGAGATCCATTGTCTTTGGCAACAACTTGTATTTTAAAGTCACTGAACTGCTCATAGTCGAATGATCTGACTGCGTGTATCACCCCACTGTTTCCATTAATTGAAAGTAAGGATGATACCGGCACCCCATTGACATCACTTGACAATAAGGAATAGGAAACACTGCCGTTCTGTTTCCAGTCCGGATCTTTTGCCATCACAGAACAAATGGACGAGCCAGGGGTGTTATTCTCAGTCACATAGGCACTGTACGCCTGCTGATCAAACACTGGTGAGTTATCGTTGACATCGGAAATGGGTATGTATATTGTTTTTGAAGAAGACTGTGGAGGGGAGCCCTCGTCTGCAGCTGTAATTGTTATGTTGTACTGAGAAACTGTTTCACGGTCCAGATCACTTTCTGTCACTAAGGAGTAATAATTTTTAATTGACGGGACTAATTTGAAAGGCGCATTTTGCTGGATGGAGCATCTAACTTTGCCATTGGCCCCAGAGTCTTTATCTTGAATGTTTATTATGGCGACCTCTGTGCCAGATGGAGAGTTCTCGGATACAGGAGTGTTCAAAGATTTAATGAAAACCATGGGCGCGTTGTCATTCAAATCAACGACCTGCAGAATGAGTTTGCAATGCGCGGCCTGGCCAGCTCCATCTTTTGCTTTGATGCGAAATTCAAACAATGAGGCGTCCTCGAAATCTATAGGTCCTGAAACTGTAATCTCCCCTGTTACCTCATCAATGTCAAAAGAGTTTTTAGCTTTATCGGGAACATGATTAAATTCATAAGTCACTTTGCCATTTGCTCCTTCGTCTTCATCACTGGCGCTGATAGTGACCACTGTTGTACCCAAAGGAGAATTTTCAGCCAGATTAACTTTGTAGACAGCCTGGCTAAACACTGGGATATTGTCATTGGCATCCAGTACGTTAACTTTAATGACTACACTACCAGATCGCTGTGGTGTCGCTCCGTCATACGCAGTCAGCATTAAAGCCAGTTCTTTCTGCTTTTCTCGATCCAACTCTTTTTCCAAAATGATCTCCGCATATTTCCCTCTTTCTACGCTAGTATGAACAGCCAAACCAAAATGCTCGTTTGGTGCAAGCTTGTAGCTCTGCACCGAATTAATTCCTATGTCTGGGTCGTGGGCCTCATCTATTGAAAACCGAGTTCCACTAACAGTAGACTCTCTAATCTCCAATTTTATAACATCTTTGGGAAATTTAGGTGCGTTGTCGTTAACATCTTGAATTTCCAGCATAATGCGATGCAATTCCAAAGGATTTTCAAGAAAGAGCTCAAAATTCAAAGCACACGAAGGCCGTTGCCCACACATTTCTTCCCTGTCTATCCTCTCATTCACAATCAAGCCACCAGTTTCCAGGTTGATATCACAATACTGTCTGCTCTCTTGAAAATCTACACGGGCCCTACGAGCTCTCAGTTTCTTCACATCTAGCCCCAGATCATCTGCAAGTCTCCCAACTAGAGATCCGCGTTTCATTTCCTCTTGAACAGTAAAGCTAACATCTCCTACACATAGACCGATGGAAACAAAAACTAACGCAAAGCATTGTACCTGCCAGAATATGCAGCGGTCCGTGCATTCCTTCCGCATTTTCAGAAACGTTGGACCAAATCGTGCACCGATCTTGGTTTAATATCCACAGGCGATGTTCTTGTACAGATTGTTTACGTCTTGAACGATAATGATTTTAATACATAGAAAAGAACAAAGAAAAACCAAGTGGTTCACAGGCTGACAATAAATGAACTGCTGCGAGCCGACTGCTTTCCTGTACAGTAGCAGTGGGAGGGTTACTGAAATAAGTCCCTAGTTGGTGAATAGCGACACACTGCGTTTCAACAGCAAAATGCAGATTTAACCTCTTAATAAAAAGATTCAAAGTGCTATAATTTGTGTTACTAGACGGAAAATAGAGGTAGACTTACATGTATATCCCAGTTATATTGCATATAGAGGTACATATTGTAAAGCTTTTATGTAAAACCGAACTCAATTTCCCCATCATATATTAAATATATACTTATAAAATGTGTATATGCATTTGAATAGACTGGTATATTGAGAGAGAGGGAGAGAGAGAGAAAAAAAAGAAATACTGACACCCGTTAACCAGAGCTGTAGGCATAGGTCTTCACACCGCCGCTTTAAATCAGTTCATTACTAATCAATAGGGTAAATAAGTGGTGTGTACACTTCAGCAATATACATTCCATAGTTAAGTATGTATGTACATAAATTCGTTAATACTATTGTTTCAAATGAAAGCTGCAAATACCTCGTCTGAAACTATAGCAATATTGTTTCATTTAATTTTCATTTTCATTTAGGCCGGGCACAATGTACTCTTGAAGTTATGGGTGACTACTCTTAAAACTGCATAGATAAACCGAACACGCATTCTTTAAAAAAATATAAGGAATATGTATTTTATTGAAAAAAACTAACAAAACATATATATAAAGTTAAAATATAACGTACCAAAATACTCTGTTTGATGGGAAGATAACTCCCCTATGACGTAAAGGTCACGTTGACAGTTACCAAAATAAAAAAGCCACTTTGGTTACACGCACATCATATGGAAGTGACATAATTTTTAATGTATCATATTAAATACCTGAAATGAGTGTTCTGGAACCGTCTCCGTATCTTCGTCTTTGTCTCTAGATGCGTCGTCGTGGGTTTTATCGTTATGACTAATAGGACACTGTCCATCCTTGTTTAAGGTAAGTTCATGAGGCAGCGTGTTCTCGTTGTAAGATCTGACGAACTTGAAGTCGCTGGTCCTGGAGCCCGTGGTTAAGAAGGTGTCGTAGATGTACGAATGGCGCAGAGTTCCGGATCCCTCCACCTCTGCATAGTTGGGTGGGAAGTGTGCGCTCGGAATGGCAACTGCGCCGTCAAACAGCAGCCCGGGCTTTCCTCTGCGGCACACTTTGACTACCAGGATGAGAGTAATAAAGACCAAGAACAGGAAAGTAACCACAGCTAAGGCGATGACCAAGTAGGCCGTGGTGTTGGACATGTTCTCTGAACGAGCAGCGTGATCTTTCATTTCTGAAGTATAATCTGAATAGTCATCGGATATCACAAAATTCACAGTACAGGTGGAAGAATGGGACCGCTGTCCATTGTCCTTCACCAACACGATGAGATTCTGTTTCATTGTATCGGACTGAGAAACGTCCCGCTGTGTCCTGATTTCTCCACTGTGGACACCGATAGTGAAAAGTCCCGGGTCAGTGGATTTCACAATCTGATAAGACAGCCACGCGTTTTGTCCAGAGTCAGCATCGACAGCAATTACTTTGGACACCAGAGACCCCGCCTGGGCAGCTTTGGGGACCATCTCGGTCATAAAGGAGTTCCCTGACTGAGCAGGGTATAATATCTGGGGAGAATTGTCATTCTGGTCTGTAATGAAGACACTCACAGTCACGTTGCTGCTGAGCTGTGGAGATCCATTGTCTTTGGCAAAAACTTGTATTTTAAAGTCCCTGAACTGCTCATAGTCGAATGATCTGACTGCGTGTATCACCCCACTGTCTCGGTTAATGGATACAATCGACGATACCGGCACCCCATTGACATCACTGGACAATAAGGAATAGGAAACACTGCCGTTCTGTTGCCAGTCGCTGTCTGTTGCAGACACGGAGCAAATGGACGATCCAGCGGAGTTATTTTCCGTCACGTAAGCAGTGTATGACTGCTGATCAAACGCAGGGGAATTGTCATTTACATCAGAAACAGACAAATGCAAAGTTCGAGTTGTCGACAGTGGTGGAAATCCTTCGTCAGTAGCGGTAACTGTGATGTTGTATTCAGAAACCTGCTCCCTGTCTAGGCCACTTTCGATTACTAACGAATAATAGTTCTTGATCGAGGGCACTAATTTGAACGGGACAAATGCCTGTATGGAGCAGCGCACGTTACTGTTGACCTCTGAGTCTCTGTCTTGTATGTTTATAATAGCCACCTCTGTACCAGGTGTAGAGTCCTCAGGGACTGGCGTGGTCAGAGACTTGATGTATATTACAGGGGCATTGTCATTTACATCAGTAACTTGAATCATTAGTTTACAATACGCTGTTTGGCCGCTTCCATCTTTAGCTTGAATGCGAATTTCATACTGAGAAGTATCCTCAAAATCAACAGGGCCAATCACAGTAACATCTCCAGTCTTATGATCTATAGCAAAAATATTCCTAGCTTTCTGTGAAATGTGTCTAAATTCGTATGTTACTTCTCCATAAATCCCATCGTCTTTATCAGTTGCGCTGACCTTAATCACTGTGGTACCGGAGGGAGAATTTTCAGCCAAATTAGCCTTATAAACAGTCTCAGTAAAAACGGGAATATTATCATTAACATCCAGCACAGTGACTTGTATAACCGCAGTGCCTGATCTCTGTGGGTCTCCCCCATCAACAGCCGTCAGAATTAAAGACACCTCTTGCTCCTTTTCTCTGTCTAACTCCCGTTCCAGTATTAACTCCCCATATTTGCCCCGCTCAGCACTGGTATGAACAGCCAAACGGAAATATTCATTTGACTCCAGTGCATAGCTCTGCACTGAATTGAGGCCTATGTCAGCGTCATGTGCATCTTCAATGGGGAAACGAGCTCCTTTATCTGCGGATTCACTAATTTCCAATTTTATTAAACCCAGTGGAAATTCAGGAGCGTTATCATTAATATCTTGAATGTCTAGAGTAATGCGATGCAATTCCAGTGGATTTTCAAGCACAAATTCGAATTGAATCGAGCAGGAAACCATTTGTCCACATTGTTCTTCTCGGTCTATTCTTTCTGCGACAACCAGATCGCCGCTACTGACATTAATCTCACAATAGCGACTACTGCCCTGGAAATCTAAGCGAGCTCTCCTTGCAGACAGGCTTTTAGCATCGAGCCCCAGATCGTGTGCAAGACTTCCAACAACAGATCCACGTTTCATTTCCTCTGGAAAGGAATATCTTATATCTCCAAAACACTGCCTGACAGTTGAGAGAAATAAGAGGAAACAGCGTACTTGCCATTCTCTAGAGCCGCGTCTGTATTCCTTTACCATTGTCAATCGTCTTCTGGGTTCGACTTTAAGTTGGTATTATTTCAAAATATTTCCAATGAATAAACAATTGACAACGTTTCAGCTGTGTATAATGTCAAAACACAGGCAACACATATAAAATCCGTCCGGCGGGCAGTTGTTCAATGTACTGTGTAGCCACTAGACTTGTGCTTTTAATACAGTGACAAAGGGAGGGATGTTTAGTTCTTAGCCCCTCCATTGGTCAACAGCGACACACTGAGTTGCTACATGAAACTGCGATCATTTATCTGGTGTTCAGGTACAAATATGATCTTACAACATTAACGCAAGCAAATCAAAATGGGAAAAATCTATGTATTTTCTAAATCAAATTCACTGCAACTGAAGCATTTAACCGATTATAAATAGAGCATATTTCAGTTTTCCACACCAAGACATGGACATATCGTCTAGCTGTTTATTTCATTTGACCATTACACTTGTGATAGATTGATATATTGTTAGGATGAAAGTTTGATAGGACTATTAACTGGATGACTGTTAGATACCAAACATGAAATACAACGTCCTGTCATTACAGACCATGCACTGAGAAATGATAAAAGATACATATTAATCAATATTGAAATTATTTATTTTTTTTCCCACAAAGTTGGAGAAATTGGTTAAAAGGCTTAGCTGAATAGCCAATTTACATGTTTACCTTCTACATGCAAATACGACCTCTCGATTGCGAGAAACTCAACTACAAAAGGATTATTGGCAAATTACTTCAATTTCTATTTAAAACATGAAATAACTACTGCCCGTGTTCACATGTGTCATTGAGATGGCATCGTTATGAATCAATAAACCAACAAGAATTAACATCATGAACAATAATCGACTACTTCATCAGCAGCAGCAGCAGCTACATAAATTATATTCAACAAAGGTAAAATCAGCAAAATTCACTGGATATCACTGTAGATTCCAAATCAAATTTTCTTTTATTTTTGAATATCCATAATATTGAATATTGAAAAATATTATCAAAATTGTAACTATCGTTGCACTCTCAACCGTTTCTCATTTTAATATTAGTATTAATAAGGTAATCCACCTGACTCTCAAATCACTGTCCTTTCAAGTTTCAAGACTTTGGACAGATATTTAGCATTCTAAACGATGTACACAACGCCTTTGTTAAGAGATAAATACATATAATACATTTCTTACCTTAAAAAGTCAATAAAATTAGAGCAAAACATTACATATCGAAATATTATGCACAGAAACCGGAATAGTTTACAAAGCAGTACTTCAAGGGAAGGAGAAGAAAAGAAAGAGAGAAAGAAATATCACACGACAGCAATTCTAATAGAGGGAGTATAATCTAACCTCAGAACTCGCCTCTTCCGCTTGGACTGCTGTCTCCTCCATGCATTCAGAAACGTCTTCGTTTTTCTTCAAGGTTGAATCACGGGGCATTGTGCCGTCATTGTAAGATCGGACGAACTTAAAGTCGCTAGCGGTTGATCCGGTCGTTAGAAAAGCGTCATAGTTAAAAGAATGGCCCAGAGTTCCTGAACCCTCGACCTCTGCGTAGTGGGGTGGCAAGTAAGCACTGGGGATGGCAACAGCGCCATCAAACAACATCCTGGGTTTTCCTCTTCCCCGGAAACGAACGGAAAAAATAAATACTAAAAATATTAGAAAAAGGAGCGAAACCACAGCTAAGGCGATGACCAAATACGATGTCGTGTTGGACATTTTATCAACATTTCCAGCAAAATCTTTCATTTCCGTTGAATAATCAATATAATCATCAGATATTAAAAAGCTCACACTGCATGTGGAGGAACGAGGGCTTTGTCCATTGTCCTTTACCAGCACCACCAGATTTTGCTTCATAGGGTCAGATTGGGAAACGTCCCGCTGTGTCCTGATTTCTCCACTGTGGACACCGATAGTGAAAAGTCCCGGGTCAGTGGATTTCACAATCTGATAAGACAGCCACGCGTTTTGTCCAGAGTCAGCATCGACAGCAATTACTTTGGACACCAGAGACCCCGCCTGGGCAGCTTTGGGGACCATCTCGGTCATGAAGGAGTTCCCTGACTGAGCAGGGTATAATATCTGGGGAGAATTGTCATTCTGGTCTGTAATGAAGACACTCACAGTCACGTTGCTGCTGAGCTGTGGAGATCCATTGTCTTTGGCAACAACTTGTATTTTAAAGTCCCTGAACTGCTCATAGTCGAATGATCTGACTGCGTGTATCACCCCACTGTCTCGGTTAATGGATACAATCGAGGACACTGGAATCCCATTGACCTCACCCGTCAACAAATTATACGACACACTGCCGTTCTGTTGCCAGTCGCTGTCTGTGGCAGACACGGAGCAAATGGACGATCCAGCGGAGTTATTTTCCGTCACGTAAGCAGTGTATGACTGCTGATCAAACGCAGGGGAATTGTCATTTACATCGGAAACAGACAAATGCAAAGTTCGAGTTGTCGACAGTGGTGGAAATCCTTCGTCAGTAGCGGTAACTGTGATGTTGTATTCAGAAACCTGCTCCCTGTCTAGGCCACTTTCGATTACTAACGAATAATAGTTCTTGATCGAGGGCACTAATTTGAACGGGACAAATGGCTGTATGGAGCAGCGCACGTTACTGTTGACCTCTGAGTCTCTGTCTTGTATGTTTATAATAGCCACCTCTGTACCAGGTGTAGAGTCCTCAGGGACTGGCGTGGTCAGAGACTTGATGTATATTACAGGGGCATTGTCATTTACATCAGTAACTTGAATCATTAGTTTACAATACGCTGTTTGACCTGCTCCATCTTTAGCTTGGATACGAATTTCATATTGTGAAGTATCCTCAAAATCAACAGGGCCAATCACAGTAACATCTCCAGTCTTATGATCTATAGTAAATAAATTCTTTGCTTTCTGTGAAATGTGTCTAAATTCGTATGTTACTTCTCCATAAATCCCATCGTCTTTATCAGTTGCGCTGACCTTAATCACTGTGGTACCGGAGGGAGAATTTTCAGCCAAATTAGCCTTATAAACAGTCTCAGTAAAAACGGGAACATTGTCATTTACATCAAAAACAGTGACTTGTATAACCGCAGTGCCTGATCTCTGTGGGTCTCCCCCATCAACAGCCGTCAGAATTAAAGACACCTCTTGCTCCTTTTCTCTGTCTAACTCCCGTTCCAGTATTAACTCCCCATATTTGCCCCGCTCAGCACTGGTATGAACAGCCAAACGGAAATATTCATTTGACTCCAGTGCATAGCTCTGCACTGAATTGAGGCCTATGTCAGCGTCATGTGCATCTTCAATGGGGAAACGAGCTCCTTTATCTGCGGATTCACTAATTTCCAATTTTATTAAACCCAGTGGAAATTCAGGAGCGTTATCATTAATATCTTGAATGTCTAGAGTAATGCGATGCAATTCCAGTGGATTTTCAAGCACAAATTCGAATTGAATCGAGCAGGAAACCATTTGTCCACATTGTTCTTCTCGGTCTATTCTTTCTGCGACAACCAGATCGCCGCTACTGACATTAATCTCACAATAGCGACTACTGCCCTGGAAATCTAAGCGAGCTCTCCTTGCAGACAGGCTTTTAGCATCGAGCCCCAGATCGTGTGTAAGACTTCCAACAACAGATCCACGTTTCATTTCCTCTGGAAAGGAATATCTTATATCTCCAAAACACTGCCTGACAGTTGAGAGAAATAAGAGGAAACAGCGTACTTGCCATTCTCTAGAGCGGTGTGGGTTCGCCATGTCTATTGTCAATCGTCTCAGGTTCTCGACTGAAATCCAATATGAGTTTAGGAAATATAACATCCACGTGGATATCGTACGGATTTCAGTTTTCCACACGGATGAGATACAGGCAAAACGTAAAACAAAAGACTCCGGCGGAGAGCTGTTTTCTCGAAATGCACAGCGGCTTGGCTGGGGATTGAGGTACCAATGAGAGGGTTGCTCGTCTCTACAAAACCTCGGCTGGTCAACAGCGACACACTCAGTTGTTTCAGAAAATTGCCGTATTTTACAGTATGAATCATTAAGTTGAGTTTAACAACTGAAAACTATAGACGGGTAGATGGTTTGGCAGATTAATTAGTTTGTTTGATGGCATACACCTGATATGACTCTTGCCTGAGTAACAAAAACGTAGTTGTTTATTGTTTTTCTCTTAATAATTAAATATATGGTACTGTGTCAAATTATGTATATATGCATATATTTATGAAGAGAACAAGAAGAAAGAACTACGCATGTGTGTGTTTGTGTGTAGGCACTAAGAAGGTCAAACCAATTGGCCTTTTAATATTGCTAATCATTGTAAGCATCACAGTAGATTATGAACACTACGTCAATACTACTATTAATCCTTTAACTACTAACACCAATTATAACCATAACCAGCAGTGTTTAAAATCATATCCGTTGTCCTTTAGACACTTAAAACATGTATAAAGCAAAATGAGGTGATTTAGCATTCCAGTCAATGTTAAATCAATGGTTGATGCATTGCACGTAATACATTCTATTCTTTTTACATTGCGAATTTTGTTATGAACCGGCCACCGCTTTCAAGTTCATGAATACGGTAGGAAACACGTCTCACCTCACAGTTTTCGTTGTCCGGGTTGGCTACACTTTTCTCCGCGTCATTCGAGACCTTCTGCTCTTTCTTCAGGGTGGAGTCGCGGGGCATGGTGCTGTCATAGGATGAGACGAACTTGAAGTCGCTGGTCCTGGAGCCCGTGGTTAAGAAGGTGTCGTAGATGTACGAATGGCGCAGAGTTCCGGATCCCTCCACCTCTGCATAGTTGGGTGGGAAGTGTGCGCTCGGAATGGCAACTGCGCCGTCAAACAGCAGCCCAGGCTTTCCTCTGCGACACACTTTGACTACCAGGATGAGAGTAATAAAGACCAAGAACAGGAAAGTAACCACAGCTAAGGCGATGACCAAGTAGGCCGTGGTGTTGGACATGTTCTCTGAACGAGCAGCGTGATCTTTCATTTCTGAAGTATAATCTGAATAGTCATCGGATATCACAAAATTCACAATACAGGTGGAAGAATGGGACCGCTGTCCATTGTCCTTCACCAACACGATGAGATTCTGCTTCATTGTATCGGACTGAGAAATGTCCCGCTGTGTCCTGATTTCTCCACTGTGGACACCGATAGTGAAAAGTCCCGGGTCAGTGGATTTCACAATCTGATAAGACAGCCACGCGTTTTGTCCAGAGTCAGCATCGACAGCAATTACTTTGGACACCAGAGACCCCGCCTGGGCAGCTTTGGGGACCATCTCGGTCATGAAGGAGTTCCCTGACTGAGCAGGGTATAATATCTGGGGAGAATTGTCATTCTGGTCTGTAATGAAGACACTCACAGTCACGTTGCTGCTGAGCTGTGGAGATCCATTGTCTTTGGCAACAACTTGTATTTTAAAGTCCCTGACCTGCTCATAGTCGAATGATCTGACTGCGTGTATCACCCCACTGTCTCGGTTAATGGATACAATCGAGGACACTGGAATCCCATTGACCTCACCCGTCAACAAATTATACGACACACTGCCGTTCTGTTGCCAGTCGCTGTCTGTGGCAGACACGGAGCAAATGGACGATCCAGCGGAGTTATTTTCCGTCACGTAAGCAGTGTATGACTGCTGATCAAACGCAGGGGAATTGTCATTTATATCTGATATAGTCAAGTGTATGGTCTGGTTTGTCGATAATGGTGGAAACCCCTCATCAGTTGCTGTTACTGTTATATTGAATTCAGAAATCTGTTCCCGGTCTAGTTCACTGTCGATTACTAATGAGTAGTATTGTTTTATGGAGGGCACTAATTTGAACGGGACAAATGACTGTATGGAGCAGCGCACGTTACTGTTGACCTCTGAGTCTCTGTCTTGTATGTTTATAATAGCCACCTCTGTACCAGGTGTAGAGTCCTCAGGGACAGGAGTGGTCAGAGATTTTATGTATATGACAGGGGCATTATCATTTATATCAGTGATTTGAATAATAACTTTACAATATGCGGTTTGTCCAGCTCCATCTTTAGCTTGGATACGGATTTCAAAGCGTGATGTTTCCTCATAATCAACAGGCCCAATCACTGTAACTTCTGCAGTTTTATGATCAATAGAAAATAATTCGTTTGCTTTTTGGGAAATGTGTCTAAATTCATATGTTACTTCTCCATAAATTCCGTCATCTTCATCAGTTGCGCTGACCTTAATCACTGTGGTACCAATTGGACAATGTTCTGGCAAATTAGCCTTATAAACAGTTTCGGTAAAAACGGGAATATTATCATTAACATCCAGCACAGTGACTTGTATAACCGCAGTGCCTGATCTCTGTGGGTCTCCCCCATCAACAGCCGTCAGAATTAAAGACACCTCTTGCTCCTTTTCTCTGTCTAACTCCCGTTCCAGTATTAACTCCCCATATTTGCCCCGCTCAGCACTGGTATGAACAGCCAAACGGAAATATTCATTTGACTCCAGTGCATAGCTCTGCACTGAATTGAGGCCTATGTCAGCGTCATGTGCATCTTCAATGGGGAAACGAGCTCCTTTATCTGCGGATTCACTAATTTCCAATTTAATAATGTTCGATGGAAATGATGGTGCATTGTCATTGATGTCTTGAATGTCGACAGTAATGCGATGTAATTCCAAGGGATTTTCAAGAAAGAAATCGAAATTAAAGGCGCAAGAAGTCATATCACCACAGAGTGTATCTCGGTCTATTCTTTCTGCGACAACCAGATCTCCCGTACTGACATTAATCTCACAACAGCGTCTACTGCCCTGGAAATCTAAGCGGGCTCTTCTAGCAGAAAGTGTTCTCACATCGATCCCCAGATCACGAGTAAGACTACCAATTACACTCCCGTGTTTCATTTCCTCTGGAAACGAGTATCTGACATCGCCAAGACACGGGTCTATTACCCACATAAAGAAGATGAAACAGCGTACTTGCCATTGTATAGAGCAGCGCATTCTCGCCATATCCATTGACAATCGTCTTCAAAGAAATGTTCTCCCATTAAATCCAATTTTTCGTATCCGATGCCTTAATGTTCGTATTCAACCCGTTCCCTTTTCAATTTAAACACAAATATAAGACCCAAACAATCCATGTACGGAGTTCTCTGGAATTGCTAGAGAAATGTGCAGCCACCAGACGTATGTTCTGAATACTGTAGCAAAGGGAGGGCCGACTAGCCCTGAAAACCTTGCCTGGTCAATAGCGACACACTGAGTTGTTAGAGAAAAGTGCTATAGCTCCTCACATTGATTGTTAATATCAAACAGGCTTTTATCATATTTTTAGAACCATTCCAAACGAGAATATGGTTTGATTTTGAAGGTCACAAAAAAACTGTATATCCGCGTTCAAACAATAATAATAAAATAGCTATTTCCACAGTCTTCCACAAGAATATATAACACACACACACATGCAAATATAAACAGAATAAAACATTGTATGCAATATGTGAAACTGAAATGCCTTAGTTCAAATGTATTGTCATACCCCCCTTTGAATCAGACATGTGTGTCCCTCCGTTTAACGATGAAGCTTTATTAATATAAATTATATGGGTACAAAATACAAAATGCGAAACAACCTGTCAATCGTAAGTCAGGAACACAGAAACCGACGATATATTTCCGCATTGTATAACATCCTGAACTCTGTCACATAAGAACGGTAATTTTAAAATTGAATTGTAATTCGCATTTTCTGTTGGTGTAAAGCATTGATTTGGTCAGGGCTTCAAATTGTACATCCTGTACTATAATATGAACACCACTTTCTCATTTTTGCAATAAATTCAAAGAAAGACAACAAAATCAATATAGTATGTCTGCTGGCACATCACCTTCTCTGCATCGCATAATTATGATTACCCTTTCCCTTTGTGAACAACTAGCAAAGTGACGTTTAGATTAAATTATACCAGAAGTAACTCAAAGAGTTACATGAGTTACAGAAATCTCTTAACAGTTACCATTACCTGGCATTGATACATACAATGCAATTTGATTTTCACTCAAACTTCAACGCATTTGGACTTGTATGCGAGACTCATTGCTGATACGCTGATCGTTATAATTCGTTGCACTTTCAACAGTTTCGCATTTTCAGCACCGCGGACAGCGCCAAAGTTGGTAATTAGTAACACTAGATACACACTAATTAAAAAACAAACACACACACATACTGACTTGTAAAAGGGATTAAAAATGGCAGTTTATGTGAAAGCAGCAGATATCGACTTCAATCATAGAGATCAGTATTTACTATGTATTCCTACCGCACAACTCGAGCCTTCATTCTTTTTTTCTTCAGTCTCGATTTCAGTCTCATTCTTCTGCTCTTTCTTCAGGGTGGAGTCGCGGGGCATGGTGCTGTCATAGGATGAGACGAACTTGAAGTCGCTGGTCCTGGAGCCCGTGGTTAAGAAGGTGTCGTAGATGTACGAATGGCGCAGAGTTCCGGATCCCTCCACCTCTGCATAGTTGGGTGGGAAGTGTGTGCTCGGAATGGCAACTGCGCCGTCAAACAGCAGCCCGGGCTTTCCTCTGCGGCACACTTTGACTACCAGGATGAGAGTAATAAAGACCAAGAACAGGAAAGTAACCACAGCTAAGGCGATGACCAAGTAGGCCGTGGTGTTGGACATGTTCTCTGAACGAGCAGCGTGATCTTTCATTTCTGAAGTATAATCTGAATAGTCATCGGATATCACAAAATTCACAGTACAGGTGGAAGAATGGGACCGCTGTCCATTGTCCTTCACCAACACGATGAGATTCTGTTTCATTATATCGGACTGAGAAACGTCCCGCTGTGTCCTGATTTCTCCACTGTGGACACCGATAGTGAAAAGTCCCGGGTCAGTGGATTTCACAATCTGATAAGACAGCCACGCGTTTTGTCCAGAGTCAGCATCGACAGCAATTACTTTGGACACCAGAGACCCCGCCTGGGCAGCTTTGGGGACCATCTCGGTCATGAAGGAGTTCCCTGACTGAGCAGGGTATAATATCTGGGGAGAATTGTCATTCTGGTCTGTAATGAAGACACTCACAGTCACGTTGCTGCTGAGCTGTGGAGATCCATTGTCTTTGGCAACAACTTGTATTTTAAAGTCCCTGAACTGCTCATAGTCGAATGATCTGACTGCGTGTATCACCCCACTGTCTCGGTTAATGGATACAATCGAGGACACTGGAATCCCATTGACCTCACCCGTCAACAAATTATACGACACACTGCCGTTCTGTTGCCAGTCGCTGTCTGTGGCAGACACGGAGCAAATGGACGATCCAGCGGAGTTATTTTCCGTCACGTAAGCAGTGTATGACTGTCGATCAAACACGGGGGGGTTGTCATTTATATCTGATATAGTCAAGTGTATGGTCTGGTTTGTCGATAATGGTGGAAAACCTCCGTCAGTGGCAGTAACTGTTATATTGTATTCAGACTCCTGTTCCCGGTCCAGCTCACTCATGGTAACTAATGAATAATAATTTTTGATCGAAGGCATTAATTTGAACGGTAAGAATTGCTGAATGGAGCAGCTAACTTTCCCGTTTACTTCAGAATCTCTGTCTTGCAAGTTTATAATAGCCACTTCTGTTCCCGGCTTAGAGTTTTCGGGGATAGGGGTGTTCAGAGACTTGATGTATATGACAGGGGCATTGTCGTTTAAATCTGTGATCTGTATTATAAGTTTACAGTATGCGGTTTGTCCAGCTCCATCTTTAGCTTGGATACGGAATTCAAAGAGTGACGTGTCCTCAAAATCAATTGGCCCAGTAACTGTAACTTCTCCAGTTTTATGATCAATAGAAAATAACTCAGCTGCCTTTTCGGAAATATGCCGAAATTCATATGTTACCTCACCAAATACACCTTCATCTTCATCAGTCGCGCTAATAGTAACCACTGTTGATCCTATAGCAGTTGATTCAGCAACGCTGGCCTTATAGACGGTCTCAGCAAATATCGGAATATTATCATTAACATCCAGCACAGTGACTTGTATAACCGCAGTGCCTGATCTCTGTGGGTCTCCCCCATCAACAGCCGTCAGAATTAAAGACACCTCTTGCTCCTTTTCTCTGTCTAACTCCCGTTCCAGTATTAACTCCCCATATTTGCCCCGCTCAGCACTGGTATGAACAGCCAAACGGAAATATTCATTTGACTCCAGTGCATAGCTCTGCACTGAATTGAGGCCTATGTCAGCGTCATGTGCATCTTCAATGGGGAAATGAGCTCCCTTTACTGCTGATTCACTAATTTCCAATTTAATAATGTTCGATGGAAATGATGGTGCATTGTCATTGATGTCTTGAATGTCGACAGTAATGCGATGTAATTCCAAGGGATTTTCCAGAAAAAAATCGAAATTCAAAGCGCAAGAAGTCATATGACCACAGAGTTTATCTCGGTCTATTCTTTCTGCGACAACCAGATCTCCCGTACTGACATTAATCTCACAACAGCGTCTACTGCCCTGGAAATCTAAGCGGGCTCTTCTAGCAGAAAGTGTTCTCACATCGAGCCCCAGATCACGAGTAAGACTACCAATTACACTCCCGTGTTTCATTTCCTCTGGAAACGAGTATCTGACATCGCCAAGACACGGGTCTATTACCGACAGAAAGAAGAGGAAACAGCGTACTTGCCATTGTATAGAGCAGCGCATTGTTGCCGTAGCCATTGACAATCGTCTTCAAATCAGTGATTCCTCTTAGATCCAATATCGTAAGATGTAGCTGGATTAATGTTCATATGCCAGCTGTTGCCCTTCGGTTACACGCAGTTATCAGACGCAAACAAATGCATGAAATGCCTCAGACAAAGAATTGTTCACGAACTGTGCAGCCGCCAGACTCGTGCTTTGAAAGCAGTAGCAATGGGAGGGCCGACTAGCTCTGAAACCCTCGGCTGGTCAATAGCGACACACAGAGTTGTTAACGAGAAGTGCACTGACTTTACATCATGTAACTGTGTATTTATTATTATTACTTGATTTCTTGGCAGACACCCTTATCCACGGTGAAATTTAATTGTTAAAATATCACATTAATTTTCCGTTTCATACATTTACTGGAACAATCAAGGTAAAGCATACAACAGCAGTGCCTCACCTGGGATTGAATCCACAATCCCAAAGCCCTAACCACTACTCCACTACTCCACACTACTGCCAGGTATTTTAAATATAAAAACAAATATCTTGTCAAAATATATTTTTTTAAATAGGTAGGTTGTTTAATGCCAATTTATTTAATGATTCAGCAAGGTTTCTAAACCGTCCAATCATACACATATACATTGAAAAATTGTTACCTGTGTAGTTTACAACCATACCCGTGATTTCCACTTCAACATCAATTTGACTTGTTTAGATCTAAGAAAAATATAACTGTGTTTATACTATCATATATATTAGCACAGCTTTATATTGCAATACATGAATGCACATACATTGATGAACACAGTATGCAAAATACGAAAATGAATCAGATTGTGGTAGATCTGGCACAATCTAGGGAGTTGCATTAAATATATTGATACTCGTTGCCTATTATTCTACTTGCCAATTCATTATTTAATTCACATTCATTTTCACTACCAGTTTATTCTGCCTGGAATTAGATGTGGGATTCAATATAATCATGGTGATCGAATATTTTACAACTCCGCTGACGTCTGGAAACACACTTCAGCACCACGGACAGCGCCCCCACATGAGACTGAATACTTACATCGGAGGCACATTAAACCGTAAATGAGTGGGGAAAAAATTACGTCAGGAATTACAACAACGAATATATGCATAGATAAATGGATAAATACATTATTAAGTGTTTCTTCTTCTTCTTCTTCTTCTTCTTCTTCTTCTTCTTCTTATTATTATTATTATTATTATTATTATTATTATTATTATTTATAAAAGGAACACTGGTGTCTTACACAGCTAATTTAATTAAAACCTAAGGTAATAATTATACAATTTGCACACTCTTACCTCACAACTCATATCCTCTTCTTGGCCTATCGTTTTCCCCGCTTCATTCGAGACCTTCTGCTCTTTCTTCAGGGTGGAGTCGCGGGGCATGGTGCTGTCATAGGATGAGACGAACTTGAAGTCGCTGGTCCTGGAGCCCGTGGTTAAGAAGGTGTCGTAGATGTACGAATGGCGCAGAGTTCCGGATCCCTCCACCTCTGCATAGTTGGGTGGGAAGTGTGCGCTCGGAATGGCAACTGCGCCGTCAAACAGCAGCCCGGGCTTTCCTCTGCGGCACACTTTGACTACCAGGATGAGAGTAATAAAGACCAAGAACAGGAAAGTAACCACAGCTAAGGCGATGACCAAGTAGGCCGTGGTGTTGGACATGTTCTCTGAACGAGCAGCGTGATCTTTCATTTCTGAAGTATAATCTGAATAGTCATCGGATATCACAAAATTCACAGTACAGGTGGAAGAATGGGACCGCTGTCCATTGTCCTTCACCAACACGATGAGATTCTGTTTCATTGTATCGGACTGAGAAACGTCCCGCTGTGTCCTGATTTCTCCACTGTGGACACCGATAGTGAAAAGTCCCGGGTCAGTGGATTTCACAATCTGATAAGACAGCCACGCGTTTTGTCCAGAGTCAGCATCGACAGCAATTACTTTGGACACCAGAGACCCCGCCTGGGCAGCTTTGGGGACCATCTCGGTCATGAAGGAGTTCCCTGACTGAGCAGGGTATAATATCTGGGGAGAATTGTCATTCTGGTCTGTAATGAAGACACTCACAGTCACGTTGCTGCTGAGCTGTGGAGATCCATTGTCTTTGGCAACAACTTGTATTTTAAAGTCCCTGAACTGCTCATAGTCGAATGATCTGACTGCGTGTATCACCCCACTGTCTCGGTTAATGGATACAATCGAGGACACTGGAATCCCATTGACCTCACCCGTCAACAAATTATACGACACACTGCCGTTCTCTTGCCAGTCGCTGTCTGTGGCAGACACGGAGCAAATGGACGATCCAGCGGAGTTATTTTCCGTCACGTAAGCAGTGTATGACTGTCGATCAAACACAGGGGGGTTGTCATTTATATCTGATATAGTCAAGTGTATGGTCTGGTTTGTCGATAATGGTGGAAAACCTCCGTCAGTGGCAGTAACTGTTATATTGTATTCAGACTCCTGTTCCCGGTCCAGCTCACTCATGGTAACTAATGAATAATAATTTTTGATCGAAGGCATTAATTTGAACGGTAAGAATTGCTGAATGGAGCAGCTAACTTTCCCGTTTACTTCAGAATCTCTGTCTTGCAAGTTTATAATAGCCACTTCTGTTCCCGGCTTAGAGTTTTCGGGGATAGGGGTGTTCAGAGACTTGATGTATATGACAGGGGCATTGTCGTTTAAATCTGTGATCTGTATTATAAGTTTACAGTATGCGGTTTGTCCAGCTCCATCTTTAGCTTGGATACGGAATTCAAAGAGTGACGTGTCCTCAAAATCAATTGGCCCAGTAACTGTAACTTCCCCAGTTTTATGATCAATAGAAAATAACTCAGCTGCCTTTTCGGAAAAATATCGAAATTCATATGTTACCTCACCAAATACACCTTCATCTTCATCAGTCGCGCTAATAGTAACCACTGTTGATCCTATAGCAGTTGATTCAGCAACGCTGGCCTTATAGACGGTCTCAGCAAATATCGGAATATTATCATTAACATCCAGCACAGTGACTTGTATAACCGCAGTGCCTGATCTCTGTGGGTCTCCCCCATCAACAGCCGTCAGAATTAAAGACACCTCTTGCTGCTTTTCTCTGTCTAACTCCCGTTCCAGTATTAACTCCCCATATTTGCCCCGCTCAGCACTGGTATGAACAGCCAAACGGAAATATTCATTTGACTCCAGTGCATAGCTCTGCACTGAATTGAGGCCTATGTCAGAGTCGAGGGCACCTTCTACTGGGAAACGAGCTCCTTTATCTGCGGATTCACTAATTTCCAATTTAATAATGTTCGATGGAAATGATGGTGCATTGTCATTGATGTCTTGAATGTCGACAGTAATGCGATGTAATTCCAAGGGATTTTCCAGAAAAAAATCGAAATTCAAAGCGCAAGAAGTCATATGACCACAGAGTTTATCTCGGTCTATTCTTTCAGCGACAACCAGATCTCCCGTACTGACATTAATCTCACAACAGCGTCTACTGCCCTGAAAATCTAAGCGGGCTCTTCTAGCAGAAAGTGTTCTCACATCGAGCCCCAGATCACGAGTAAGACTACCAATTACACTCCCGTGTTTCATTTCCTCTGGAAACGAGTATCTGACATCGCCAAGACACGGGTCTATTACCGACAGAAAGAAGAGGAAACAGCGTACTTGCCATTGTATAGAGCAGCGCATTGTTGTCGTAGCCATTGACAATCGTCTTCAAATCAGTGATTCCTCTTAAATCCAATATCGTAAGATGTAGCTGGATTAATGTTCATATGCCAGCTGTTGCCCTTCGGTTACACGCAGTTATCAGACGCAAACAAATGCATGAAATGCCTCAGACAAAGAATTGTTCACGAACTGTGCAGCCGCCAGACTCGTGCTTTGAAAGCAGTAGCAATGGGAGGGCCGACTAGCTCTGAAACCCTCGGCTGGTCAATAGCGACATACAGAGTTGTTAACGAGAAGTGCACTGGCTTTACATCATGTAACTGTGTATTTATTATTATTACTTGATTTCTTAGCAGACACCCTTATCCATTTTTTACGTTTTCCCATTTATACATTCACTGGAGCAACTTAGCTAAAGGACACAACAACAGCAATCCTCCACTCCAGAGCCCAGAGCCCTAACCACTTCTCCACACTACTGCCCAGTATTTTAAATAAGCTCTGGAATAAACACACAAATAACTTTATTTTTAAAAATAGGTACTTTGTTGAATGCCAATTTATATAATGATTCAGCAAGGTTTCTCAATCGTCCAATCATGAATATATACAGAGAAAAATAGTTACCTGTGTAGTTTACTACTATACTCGTGATTTCCATTTCCACAACAAGTTTAATTGTTTAGATCTAAGAAAAACATAACTGTGTTTATACTATCATATATATTAGCACAGCTTTATATTGCAATACATGAATGCACATACATTGATAAACACAGTATGCAAAATACGAAAATTTGATTTTTTCATTCAAATTCTGAATCAGATTGTGGTAGATCTGGCACAATCTAGGGAGCTGCATTAAATATATTGATACTCGTTGCCTATTACACTATTTGACCTTACCTGCCATTTAATTATCTAATTCACATTAATTTTCACTACTATAGTTTTCTGCATGGAATTAGGATTCAATATTATCATGAAGATCGATCGCTCTGCATTTCCGCCGACTTCTGGAACGAAACGTCAGCACCACGGACAGCGCCCCCACATGAGACTGGATACCTACATCGGACGCACTTTTAACATTAAACCGTAAATGAGAAAACAATTAACATATGTATAGATAAATGAATGAATACATTATTAAGTGTTTTTTGTAATTATTATTTCTGAAAGGAACACTGGTGTCTTACACAGCTAATTTAATTAAAACCTAAGGTAATAATTATACAATTTGCACACTCTTACCTCACAACTCATATCCTCTTCTTGGCCTATCGTTTTCCCCGCTTCATTCGAGACCTTCTGCTCTTTCTTCAGGGTGGAGTCGCGGGGCATGGTGCTGTCATAGGATGAGACGAACTTGAAGTCGCTGGTCCTGGAGCCCGTGGTTAAGAAGGTGTCGTAGATGTACGAATGGCGCAGAGTTCCGGATCCCTCCACCTCTGCATAGTTGGGTGGGAAGTGTGCGCTCGGAATGGCAACTGCGCCGTCAAACAGCAGCCCGGGCTTTCCTCTGCGGCACACTTTGACTACCAGGATGAGAGTAATAAAGACCAAGAACAGGAAAGTAACCACAGCTAAGGCGATGACCAAGTAGGCCGTGGTGTTGGACATGTTCTCTGAACGAGCAGCGTGATCTTTCATTTCTGAAGTATAATCTGAATAGTCATCGGATATCACAAAATTCACAGTACAGGTGGAAGAATGGGACCGCTGTCCATTGTCCTTCACCAACACGATGAGATTCTGTTTCATTATATCGGACTGAGAAACGTCCCGCTGTGTCCTGATTTCTCCACTGTGGACACCGATAGTGAAAAGTCCCGGGTCAGTGGATTTCACAATCTGATAAGACAGCCACGCGTTTTGTCCAGAGTCAGCATCGACAGCAATTACTTTGGATACCAGAGACCCCGCCTGGGCAGCTTTGGGGACCATCTCGGTCATGAAGGAGTTCCCTGACTGAGCAGGGTATAATATCTGGGGAGAATTGTCATTCTGGTCTGTAATGAAGACACTCACAGTCACGTTGCTGCTGAGCTGTGGAGATCCATTGTCTTTGGCAACAACGTGTACCTTGAAGCTCCTGAGCTGCTCATAGTCGAATGATCTGACTGCGTGTATCACCCCACTGTCTCGATTTATTGAAAAAATGGAAGCTACCGAGATGCCATTGACCTCACTGGGTAATAGGGCGTATGTGACCGTGCCGTTCTGTTTCCAATCGGGATCTCTCGCAGTAACAGAAGAAATGGACGATCCTGGAACATTATTTTCAGTCACATATGCACTGTACGATTGCTGATCAAATGTTGGTGGATTGTCATTAATGTCTGCAATTATCAAGTGCAATATTTTGCTTGAAGAAAGAGATGGTGACCCTCCATCAGTCGCTGTAACAGTGACATTGTATTCAGAATATTCCTCCCGATCTAAACCGGCCTCAGTGACCAAGGTGAAATAGTTCCTGATTGACGTCTGTAGTTTAAACGGGAGATTGGGAGACATGGTGCATGTGACTTTACTGTTTTCGCCAGAATCTTGGTCCATGACATTAATAATAGCTATTTCCGTCCCCGGGGGTAAGTTTTCTGGAATTGGATTCGATATAGATTTGACAATAATGGCGGGGATGTTGTCATTTACATCTGTAATCTGAACAAGCACCCTACAATGCCCCGCCTGACCACCGCCATCCTCGGCCTGGATCTCGATTTCGTAAGAAGCCGACTCTTCAAAATCAATTTTGCCAATAACTTTGATTTCTCCACTTTTGCTGTCAATATCAAATAATTGCTTGGTGCTTTCAGAGACATGATTAAAATCGTAGTTTATTTCACCATTCGCGCCTTCGTCCTTATCTGTTGCACTAACTTTGGCCACAAAAGTGCCCGGTAGAGAATTTTCTAGGATGCTTACTTTGTACAGTGCATTGAGAAATACGGGGGCATTATCATTGGAGTCGAGAACTACAATATTAATTATCACTGTCCCAGATCTGGGTGGGTCACCTCCATCAACAGCCGTCAGCAATAAGGAGTGCTCTCTCTCCTTCTCTCGGTCCAGTGTGCTTTTCAAAACAATCTCGCCATATTTCCCCCTTTCATTACTAGTGTGGATATCTAACCCAAAATGCTTGTTCGGCCTAAGAATGTAGGTTTTAACTGAATTAACCCCAACGTCCGGGTCCCGAGCACCGGCTATTTGAAAGCGACTTCCTTTTGGTGCAGTCTCGCTTATTTCAAGTTTGATCACATCCTTCGGGAAACTGGGAGCATTATCATTAATGTCTTGAATTTCCAACGCTATGTTGTGAAGCTCTAATGGGCTTTCGAGGATAAATTCAAAATGTATGAGACAAGGCGACGTTTGTCCGCACAGCTTTTCTCTGTCCATTCTTTCAAGAACAATAAAATCGCCCGTGTCCAGATGGATGTCACAATAGCGCCTGCTTCCTTGATAATCCACCCGGGCTCTCCGAGCTCTCAATAGTTTAAAATCCAAATTAAAATCATGCGTGAGGCTCCCGATTATGTATCTGTTTTTTGTTTCCTCCGGAACCGAATATCGAAAATCACCAAGCGAAACGTGCAAGACAGCGAGGAAGAAATAAATACAAATTACCTGCCACTCGGTAGCGTAGCATGTGTTCCCCATTGCGACGGTGAATCCTTGCGACTGATAATAATAATAAACCCATACAATCAGTCAGGTTGATCTGGTATAGGTCTGTAGTTACGTTAGATAATTCCAAGTAAGATTCACCCTGAGATCATGTCAGCTATGTGGTTATCCGGTTGAAACACCGACACACAATGGATATGCGCAGCTGTTGTAGAAAAGGAGCTGTGTTTTAGTCTCTAGTTGGTGAATAGCGACACACAGAGACACAGAATATAGCTGCAATAGGGTGAAGCGCACGGTCATTTAACATTTACTAGTCAGCTAAACTACCTTGTTTTACACGATTTTCTTTACGCAGTGCCTACTCATTAGAACATCCATGCACACGACTTATGTTCTTCTTCGCGTTATTATTATTATTATTATTATTATTATTATTATTATTATTATTATTATTATTATTATTATATGTATTTACTACTACTACTACACATGTAGGCTAAAATAAAACTAATAACACAGAAAGCTGATACTTCTTAAACCTATGCTTATACAAGTTATACCCTGAAAAGAAAGAAAGCAAATAAGCAAATAAGCAAGGAAGAAAAACAGAAAACATGAGGAAAAATATTTAACCCAATTTATACTGAAATAAGTAAATTAAAATTTTCATCATTATTCCGGAAGTGACACTTCTTACCATGAACAGCATGGGAGTGGTGACTGATACGATACTGCAACACACACACACACACTCACACACACTCACACAGAGACACACACACACACACACACACACACACAGAGAGACACACACACACACACACACACACTCACACAGAGAGAGAGACACACACACACACACACAGAGACACACACACACACACACACTCACACAGAGAGAGAGAGACACACACACACACACACACACACAGAGACACACACACACTCACACACTCACACAGAGACATACACACAGAGAGAGACACACACACAGAGACACACACACACACACACAGACACACACACACACTCACACAGAGACATACACACAGAGAGAGACACACACACAGAGACACACACACACACACACACACACACTCACACAGAGACATACACAGACACACACACACACACACTCACACACACACACAGACACACACACACACACTCACACAGAGACATACACACAGAGAGAGAGACACACACACACACACACACACACACACACACAGACACACACACACACACACTCACACAGAGACATACACACAGAGAGAGAGACACACACAGACACACACACACACACACACACACACACACACACACACACACACCCCTATCGCCTGGGTGCTGTGCTTCCGCCACAGAGGAGCAGCACTAAGCCGACCAGGCTAGTGTTTCTGTTCGACAGCGGCATACAGAGTATCAGACATGAATTGCAGAGAACAGGAAACAGATCACTACTTCATATATTCAAAGTTCAGAATGAATTCACCCCTTTTTACACGGATACACAGTGGGAAGTGATTCGTGTTCAATTCAGTCACACTATATTTCGTGGGTTTGCCATGTTGGTAACATAACTGCAAAATATGACTCGTTTCTAATTTGAATAACAACATACTGCAGGCACTACGGACATCGTGTCGCAAATGCTGTATCCATTTTTATTTCAAAATAAGATAATAATACTAAGAATAAACATGTGTAATAAAAAATATTAATATTAAAACTGCAGCAAAGACTAACACTTACCTTGTTGCTGCGTAAAGCAAAGCAAAACAAAGCTAATCCCGTCATAAACCCGTCTACTATAAGCAATGCAATGGATTCGATAATAGCAACCATTTTCTAAAACATTTGCATTTTATTAAACAGTTCACTTTAAATCTAAGACCAGCCTGTGAATTTGGCCAACTGTACGCTTTCAAACAGAGCTCGCCGTGTTTCTATCTCTGTGCCTTTTCACTCGCAGCTTCCTTTTCAGAGCCTCGCCACAAGGAAGCAGACCCGAGTCCCGTCACTGGCTCTGGTTCAGCACTTGGTGTGGACAGCGACACACTTCATCCGTCATGTTTCTCTTCCGTACGACTGAGACCGAAATCATTCATATAAACGAGAAATAGATATAGCATTATGTCTCAATTATATGCAAAAAATGTGCAAATATGAGATACTGAACTACAGAGGTTTATCATATTAGACATATTATTGCTTGAATTAACCTTTTTTTTTCAATTGCGATAAACAATAACATACACACAATATTTATTTATTTATTATTATTATTATTATTATTATTATTATTATTATTATTATTATTGTAATGACGATGATGAAGATGCTGATAGCAACCCCCTCACCAAACACACACAGGATTGTTACAACAACGTTTAAGGGAGAATAGCATTGTTGTCTCATATTCCACATAAAGTGTCATATTAACATGTATATTTAACATAAAAATAACAATACTGAATATATGTGCTGAGCATGCAATGAAAGCTGATTGCTGGTAATGGACTGCGAGGCTAAAGTAAGTGCATGAAGCAATAGCTTTTGACACAGAGACGATGAGACTGAGATACATTTTATAGCATTCTTTTTTTTTGGCTTCACTAAAACCTATACATGAGAAAGTGACAAATACATAAATAAATGGATACATAAATAAACCATGCATATTCTAATTGCACTAGAAGATGTATGTTTTGTTTTGTTTTCCATTACTATGGAAGCATAGTACTAGGTGGATATTTTATTCTTGATCTATCCCCAGATTATTTGGTTAGAATCAGTACTGTTTGTTACTTTAACTTTACAAATAATACTGTTATCATTATTATTATTATTAGTAGTAGTATAATTATTTGGTAACACTTCACAATAATGGGCATTAATTCCTCATGAATTCCATCACAGGAAAAACACATGAATACATGATGTAATTCTTGTGAACTCAGATTAAATTAATTTGTAATTCAAGTATGTGAATTCAAAATGATTTTAAGGCTCTTATTCATATGGAATTCATTTTTAATCAATTAAGTTGATCGTGAATTCATGTTTTTCACAACCCCCTGGCGAGGGAGTAAGGTATGGAGGGGAGGGGATTAATTAATTATGAGTCATGGTTATTAAGGGTATTTTTTTCTCCAGTATGTTCCTCATGAATGCGTAACTCCTTTGCATCAAATGGTGTTAATCACGTGTACAAATCATCACTGTCTATATGAATAAAAGCAAAAAAAATGTATGGATTCATCACAATTTTGAATTTTGAAATGTATTTGTTTTTGCAATAATCGGCGTTAAGCCAAGTTACGTTTTCTTGTAAAGAATCATGCTTATTTACAAGCTAATCACATGCACTTCATGTTTACAGCCAATTATTTTAAACTCATGACTTATTCATGTTATTTCCTAATGAACACTGCATGAGCAGACATTATAGTAAAGTCATACACTATGCATGGTATTTCCCAATGAACACTACATGATCAAACAATTATAGCAAAGTCCTTAGTCTAGGGGCAAGAATGTATACTGAAATATGTAGGTATAGGGGTTTCATGCTGTTTCGGATGTACCACTACAAACGGTGCCCAGTGCCTGTGAATCGAGTCACACACGGGGTCCATGGCAATAATACCTTTATTTATTCAGCGCTTTTGTGATGGCGTTCAAAGCGTTGTACACACATTATAAACAGAGTAAAACAAGAAAACAATCAAAAGTGTAACTGTTAATAAGATCACAATCAAATACCGAGCAATAATACAAGGATTTAAATAAATGTTTGCGCATGTATTTATCAAGATGTCTCAAAACATTACATGTTTTCTGTACACCTACCAACAGTGCCAGTATTAATTCTACGCAAAATGTAAATATATGAAACGCTGTATTTTACTGATATTTCACCATGAAGCTCCTACTGCCGATCTGCCTGCGTAACGTAACCAGCTTCTTGTATTACTTCCTCCCGGGTTTGGCTTTCATTAGTCAATTACCCAATCAGTGACGAGATGTTTACGAAAGCAACTCTGCTCATAGGTCAGACCTGCTCCGGGGGCAGAACGTGTCTGATTCCTCTGATTGGTTACTTGGCTTTAGGAGGCGGGACCTTAGTTTTGAAAGTTTAGTGCTCGTTTTAAGAAAATATAACTTGAGTTTATGCAGCAGGTGGTGGACTGCAACATCTTCATGGTGAAATATCAGTAAAATATACCGTTTAATATATCCGGGACTGTGGATGCCTGGGGCTGATTATGTGTGTGTGTGTGTGGTGGGGTGGGGGTTGTACTATCCTGTGTTGTACTATCCAAATTCATGAGGAATTAATGCCCATTATTGTAACGTGTTACCAATTATTGTTATTATTTAAAGTTTGATTTTCCCCTTCCTTCTCTACTTAAATGAGTCCATCTGATTAAGTAAAACACATTACTGAACTAAAGATCGAAGCTTCGTTGGTGGTAATTTGCATAATTTGTCGATTACGTCACATTTGCAACCAGTGTATAGATTTGAATAACAATGCATATATAGGTAACCCATATAAACAAGATTAAACATCCCCTTGAAGTTTAAAAGAAGTTATCTCGAACAGTAATCATGTTTTTATTGATTTTTACAAGCACACGGTATATGTATATGTATTGATTTAACGTGCATGAAACATGTTTACCTTCCTGTAAAAGCACTACTCATAATAAACTGTTTGCCCGGTGACAGAGTGGTCCACAGACATGCTGGCAAATGGGGGACAGTGCTCTAGCTTTCAGAAAAAGAAGAACAAAAATAATTATCAAACAATAACAAATAAACAATAAACAAATAAGTATCCATTACAGTGGAAACTGAGTGGCTTTTTATGACGGTTTTAAACTTTATTATTTCCATCTAAGTTTATTTATGTAATGGGCAGGATACAAATCTAATGTTTTAATTTATATTTCAATTTAGACTATGTGGGGCATTTGAAGTGCGGTTTAGTATTTTAACGTTTGCGGGGGTTTCCCAGGAGGAGACCCAACGCATCATTGCGGGTCCAACAACAAATCGTTGTATTTATTATTACTGCAGCACACACAGATCTCAGGGACTGAACACACACACACTCATACACTGACTCGTTATTCCGCCTCCCTTCACCTGTTATCTCCTCTCCCTACCTCCTCCCCACCGCACCGCCATTACCCCATTAACCCTTTATTGGGTGTGGTGGCACGCTACAGTATTCAAGCATTGTCCATTTCTATGAACAAGAGAGAGAAACAGCCTTAAACCTTCGAGACAGCTTTAAACTTTACCTTAGATTGTTCAAATTAAAGGGACGGCCTGAATTAATGCATACAGAGAGTGTTTTAAATTCAGCTCCGGTAATGTGATGTTGAAAATGTAAATAGACTGCAATATAATATTACACAATGCGATCTCCACGAAACAAAACAGTGATAGATTTCCAACTTTGAACTGTGTGTAAAACAGAAAATACTGAAAATAATATTCGTTCCTTTTGTGCTCTGGTCCACTTTCACACTGCTCATCCAAAATTAAAAGAACCTGCATTCTCCTGCATTGGGTTGGCAGGTCTGCCTACTTACAGGAATTATGATGGCAGCTTTATTGCTATCACAGTTTTCTGTATGATAACCAGTACATTTTCTTCTGTCATTAAAGTGCAACAAAAACAAATGGAATACTCAGAAACCCCTTTATTTATTAGCTACATAACAGTCATATACAGTACATTTCTATATAAAGTAATGCTTCCCTATAAAGTAGGTGAAGGTTTATCCTCAACTCTCTCTCCTGGGACAGAGCTGGCATTTTACAACAGACTACAAAATGAGCGTCATGACTGGAAAGAGACGGACGAAGCCTTGTTCTCGCCCACTGCGCTCATTGTATTCTGGAGAGGTGAAGGTCTGATATGATAGTGTCTATTCACAAAGCAGAAGCTGACACACACACACTGACTGACAAAACCAGAGACACTGACAAACACATACAAAGATCAGTGCTATTGAGGTAAACATAACAGTTATACTAAATGGACCAAAGATAAATCTGCAAAACCATCTTCCCCTGGGACACTTTTTTTGTCCCTTATAATATGTGTCTTGACCCAGATGACATTTGCTCACTTTTGCTCACATGGCAATTCTGCCCTAGGCCTAGGCCCAATCCCAATGCCAAACTTCCCACAAGATTCAGGTGGTTCTCAAAGTCTTCTGTATCTATGAACAATTCCACAGTGTTTGAAGAAACTGTACTCAGTGCCTAAAATGTAACTGTAAAATTATATCAGTAAAAAAGCATTACATACACAGTTTGCACAGTTGAAAAGGAGAGTGTGATGCTACAGCTGCAGGTGAGAACTACTCTCTATCAAAAGATGACAGCTCCCTCTGTTTTGACTGCCAGCTGCCAGTTCAGACAACTATTCTCATCTACTGCTGCTCTGTTGACAGAAGACCCATGGCACGCACTGTGGGGTCAGCTGCAACATATAATATAACTATAACTTGTTTTGCATAAAAATGCATCAATTAAATAAACACAGCTTTAATTGATAAATGAATGAATTAATGATCAAATGCAAATCAGTAATCATAGTAAACTTAAAATGCATCTCCTTACAGATAATAATAATAATAATAATAATAATAATAATAATAATAATAATAATAATAATAATAATAAGCTACCTGTTAACGATGGACTATCTTCCTAAAAGGCTCCAGGAATGCTTGTGAAAAGTTTGTATTTGTTTGAATTGTAATCGTGTGTTTCCATCATTAATTCAGTTAAATAAATAGTTAATTAAACTATGCGGATCAGTTATATCAGCCAAGAGAAAAGTAAACATTGCGATTGATGACACAGAGTGAAGGCAGGGGGTGTGTAAACGGATTGTTTCTTGTGAACCAGCAACACCGCATTAACAGTAGCATAATAATAATAATACATACCTCTGAACAAACCGGCAGTGCGCTATCTGTAATTAAAGCTCCGGGGCGCTCATGTTCGAGTGTAAACTTCCTTTTACAACCAGAGCTGGCTACGTGCTGCAACACGTTAAACAAAGGGCATGCTGGGAAATGTAGTTCGGTAAGGGTGTGTGGAAGATTCGTCTTTGAACTGGCTGGAGATGTACTATAGGCTACACACGTATACATGACTGTGCTTTATTTCATCCAATAATGTGAAGCCACAGCACAGAAGTTGAAACATAATTAACACACAAGAGTCTGTAATCTTCCATTATTATCTATTATTATCTATCAACTGATGACAACAGCGGCTTCTAAAATACAGGGAACTAGCTGCCCGCAGGACCACAGACTCATTATAGCGAGTCTTTATCAGCACTCTGCCAACACAAGGACACAGTTTGTCATTGGCAGTGCTGGAAGGTGACTATAATAAGGATATTAGCATAACTGTGATAGCTTTCTGGACCTGGAAGGACTTGGAGAGATTCTTAATGATAGCCTGTTTGAGTCCACGCTCTGCATGAAGCCCTCTTTGAAAGTAGCACTGTTTCTACTCAGCATCCAAACTGGCCTGCTCTTCCCAAAAGATCACCCCTGGGATCAATGTGACAGATTGGTTTTCACGTCGAAGTATAGACCAAGGCATCAAAATAAGGGCTTTAAACAGCGAGGGGGGAAATAAACCCAAATCCCCAGACCCCTTGTTAAGCCTCATTTAGTCCACAATTCCAATCTGTTATCAGGATCTATGAGAGATAAGGTCTATTGATAGCTTCCCGGTCCCCATCACAATCTGTGCCCAACTCCCAAATGCAGGGTTTACACAGTTACACATTATATAAAGTTGTATTTCTGTTTTTAGGAGAATGTTTACTTGAAAATTGCTACTGCGTTTAGGGCTGGAGCAAATCAAAACCCACCCCCCGAATGGCAAATTTGGTCAAGCCCATTGTCCAACTAGAAGCATTTACTTATTATTATTGTTATGATTAGATTATTATTATTATTATTATTATTATTATTATTATTATTATTATTATTATTATAGTACTAGTCTTAGAATGTAATTACTCTTACTTGTTGTTGCAATAATATATAGCATAAATAGTCGACAGATGTTACCCAGTGTGTTGCCAAGCTAATTTGCTTATTCAGTTAATGTCTGAATCCTTTAGCAATATGAATATGTATAGTAAGTCATTTAATTTCTCCCATGCGTTGCTTCACCATTGCTTATGCGAGTGGAACTGGGGATAGCAAAGTGTATTCATTGCAGATAGTGAATGTAAGTGTGCCTTTTCTTCTCCACTCACTGTTAAAGGGTGTGCTTTCATTTGTTTGTTTGTTTGTTTCATATATATTACAATCCTAGGGCCACACACCCCTTTGTGCTCGACACAATGTCTCCTTTGTTGTCAATCACCACCTTTCCAAATACAAGCAGATTCATGAAAAAAAACATGTTAAAGGGCCATTTTAAAAACTTGGTCTGCATTCTCATTTAAGTTAACTTTTTAGTCAGACATACCTGTGTACTGGTTTTCCTCTTGAATGTGGAACATCGTGATGTACTTACATAAGGAATCATTGTACACCTTTTTTTTTAATCTGCCAAGCTGAAACAGTAATCGTGTCGTGGTTTTGTAATCTCTGCTAGCAAACAGGTGAAAGCATTCATTCAATTTAGGCCTTCGTTAAGTGGGGCAAAAGGACCCATTTTAATGGATGAAGCTGCAGTAAAAGTCTTCAGAAATTGTTTGATTGGACTCAGTGGAATTGGCGCCTCTCACCTTGCATGCTTTACTACAACGAGCAAAGCAAAGGTTAACTTGATTGCTGTGCACCAGTCTGGCTCTGACCCACATTTGACCGCGTCCCAATGACAGCCAAGAGCCGAGTTATCCCTCCGAGGCCACTCTTTTATGTACTTCTCTTATCATCCCTGCCTTCAGCTGTATCCCATGCATGTATCAATTGTAGGACAAATGGAAAATGTATTTGTGAATCGTTTCATCTAATTGTAGTCACATCTTTGTTCAAACTTGGGTCACCAGAGGAGAAAAAAGAGTTTGTCCTTAAACCATGAGCAGAATTTCTTCTCCCCGTGTTTACTCCCTTTCATTTTGAATGAATGTGGGGCTGTTTTCATTATGTTGTCTAGTTTCTCTTCTGCGCTTAGACACCATCCTCAGACACTGTGTTATATGTGCAGTCTTTCGAGTTAGTTTCGGCCTAATTCACTGCTCATCCATGCTACAGTTTTCCACATGGCTACATGGTGGTACCGTGTCTATCTGAGATTTCTCAGCACAGGTGTCAAAGTCTATCTTTTTCTTTTCATAGCAAATGCACTTAACTCATTACTGAAGTGCCTGCAAGTGCAGCTTAAACTCCACTTGTGTGTCAATGTGATTTTCATGTAAAGGTATTTCTATAGCACGGGTAGACAAACTGCACAAGGATGGAAAGCCCAGGCATGACTTAGTAACTATGCACACCCATTCCTTGATCTGTCTGTCAAATTTGGAAAGTGAACTACCTTATTTGTAGCAAACAATATTTTCCCCCATGACAGCTTAAAAAATAAAGTCCTTATTGTTACCAGTGTATAATCATTATCTCATACAACATCAAAATGTATGATTTCCTAACCAAACAGTGTCAAACAACTAAACACAAACTGTAGATATAACATACTGGAAATATTACGGAGAAAGAACAACATATCAGTGCATAATCATGCTATTAGTTGCGTTCAGTATATTTGATCTGCTGGAAAGCACATCCATATTTATGAGCCCATGCACATCTCAGTTAAAATAGATCAAACAATATTTCTAAGCATCTGTGTTTTTCTTAATGTACTTAAAAATGCTCAAATATAGACAGATCATGACCTACTAGATATGCCCCAGGAGACTGCATGGGGTTTCAAAAACAATTGGAAAAACACTCAAAGAGTTTTATATTAGTGTTAGCACAATTGCATTATGGGATTCAGTCAATAAAACTCTTTAAATAGGTCCTTAATGAATACGTGTCCATCAGGGTAACTCTTCATCTACTAACTCACCTGATGGAAAAATTGAGAATTGTGCTGCACCAATGGCTAATTACACAACCTTAGGATGCAGATGAATGTTTAGCTCAGTCTGGTGCATGGCAGGTGGGACCCTCACAAGTGCCCTGCCAGAATGAGAAGCCAGAATGTGTGTCTCCCTCCTACAACTCCAGTATTGGAGTTTGAATAAATGAACCTAGTACAGAATACACTACATGGCCAAAAGTGTGTGGACACCCCTTCTAATTAGTGGATTCAGCTATTTCAGCCACACCCATCAATTCTAAATTATTTTGCGCTTCCAACTTTACAGCAACAGTTTGGGGACGGGCCTATTCTGTTTCAGCATGGCAATGCACATAGTGAGGTCCATACAGAAATGGTTTGTCGAGATCGGTGTGGAAGAACTTGACTGGCCTGCACAGAGCTCTGACCTCAACCCCATCGAACACCTTTGGGATGAATTGGAACGCCGACTGAGAGCCAGGCCTGATCACCCAACACCAGTGCCTGACCTCTCTAATACTCTTGTGGCTGAATGGAAGCAAATCCATGAAGCAAAGTTCCAACATCTAGTGGAAAGCCTTCCCAGAAGAGAGGAGGCTGTGACAGCAAAGGGGGACCAACTCCATTTTAATGCCCATGATTTTGGAATGAGATGTTCTACGAGCAGGTGTCCACATACTTTTGGCATTGTAGTGTATGGTTCAGCTAACCTAATAATTATAAATTCACTTCAATTAGAACCAAAACAGATCCTTACACAGAACAGTTAGCCACCAGATATTCTTTACCCAGAGAGGTGAAATGTAAATGTCCTACCTTGATTGCGCTTTGGTTAATGCAGTGTATATATATTGATATATGAAAATGGCTGCAATGGAAGTGATCCGGGATGCCATCTTCCACATATTCTATGTATTTTTCCTCCTGAAAATCTGTCTGTGGCTGATGAAACAAAAGTGACTGTGAAACTCGACTTGAATTACATTACGGAACGAGCACACGGCAGTTGTGGCACGATGTTTCTCCTTTAGAGGGCAGACAGTGTATTAAATGATGAAGAGGATGTCAGACGCAGAGGTCTGGTCTTGCTATAATATGCATGACTCATTTTACGGATTTGCTTCCACTCGACAGGCTCCAGTGGCGCTTTACAGCAAAAAAAGAACAGAAAAAAAGATTGCCCTGGTGTAGAAGGACAGGGGAAAAAGGCAATCTAGCTTTCACAGTCTCCTCTGATGGATGGCACCAGGGGTGTGAGAGCTGGGTTTGTATGCTGGTTGTGGATGTTGAATCATAAGGTTCTGTCATTCTTTCAATAAACACCGCTGTGATAAAGTAGTAGGCACAGAGAGAAGGGCAGCATGTTGTAACTTCAGCATTAGATTACACACTCTACTTAACAGTGCAAGTCATTAATAACAAGAAAACATATATATTTAACCTTCAAGGCAGGGGATTGAATATGGAAGGACGGGGGGGTCAATATGTGTATGTATCTGTATGTCTGCTATTGGTTTTGTATATAGGTAATCTCAGCTCCTATTCCAATTTGTACTGGGACACGGGGAGGCAGTGTGAGGTGTCGGGAATGCGTCGCGTGTCACAGAGCACGGCATCTTTGAATTCCAGCACGCAGCGTCGCCATGGAAACTAGTGTCATTTCGGGAAACCATGGAAACTGCCTCCTGGAGCACGCAGTGAGAGGTGCAGGCAGAGAGAGACGCAGGCAGAGAGAGCACCGTGGCAGTTTCGAGAGTCATCCAGACACTTGAAACCTCTTCAGAAACTGTACAGTCTGTGCGAAGAAAAAAGCAATACAAAATCTTTAATTTGGAGCATACAAGCCCAATTAGAAAGATTGCACATGTAATATAAAGCCGAGGAAGGGAAATAATATTTAGATCAAATAGGATAAAGATATTCTTGTTCTGCCCCCATTTGAACAGCTAGTATTTAGTGGTTGAATCTGCAAAGCTGTAAAGCAAATACAAGATTTTGACCATTTTTAATTAATTTCACCTGTAACAGGAATTCAATATGGAGTCTGAAATGTATTTTGAATTTGATATATATCATTATCACTTATTTATGTATTTTCTTGATTTCTTCTGTTCGTTTTCGGTTTTACATGGAGCTAATATTAAAAACCGCATGTACTGGGGTGGATGTCTTTTGTCAGAGATGGATTCAGGAAGGCAAAGCCCAAGTTAGTAACTGAAAGTCATGCTGTGTGTTTTGACGGAGTCTCAATCATGTACATGGTCATCTAGTTAGATATGTGTAGCTACAATCATTGAACCCTTAGCAACACCCCACTCATCAACCCCACATTCCCTGTTGATACATATCAATAAATACACAAATAAAAAAAGTTTACAAGTCAAGGCCACGTGCAACTTTTCCTTCAGATATTTAAGAAAGAAAATTTTATTTGTGATTTATAAACAAAACACGTTACCAGTATCAATAAAAAAATCACTAAATCACTGTTACACTGATGAGCAGGTGTACAAAAAAAGATTATATAATAGATTTGCACTTTCACAGTCAACAGCTTAGTGCCATCTATGGTCATATACACCAATAAAGGATGATTGCATGGACATTCACAAACACAAGCATAGAATACATATATTTTGAAGGGGGAAGGGAAGGGTATCTTTTCATAGGCGCATACATAATTCAGTTTCACATTACAGTGTTAGTAAGGTCAGCATTTAAAAGCCTAACACAAAATAAAAATTGGAAAATAAATGCATTTGAGAGCATTACACTATAGCATTACATATATCTAGAAGGTTAGTAACGTCAGTCTGAGAAACACACGTCTGTGATTCCGTTTCTGTGTATACGCTTAAGTACTTCAGCAGAGAAAATATTGGTATCTCTTGTGTGAGTAATGGAGGAAAAAAAAACTCTATATATACTGTATCTGTTCTTCTGATTAATACATGCAACAGCCACTTAGTGATCTGACAGCACTGAACTGTGAGTTTTTATACGTCTGCAGTTGACAGATCGGGAAAAGCAATTTGATACCAGTGATTGCATAACCCTACTGCCTAAAATGTTGGTACGGTATCAGTTTTTAATGCATTTTTATCAATAAAAGGGGAAAATAATTCCCCAATGTCCCAAATCGTGTTTTATTTTTAGGTTTTTTCAGCCATTTCATAAATATATTTCACGTTTATTTACTAATGATACAAATCTATTATAAACCCAAACAAGGTCCTAAAATCATTTACGCCTTTTTCATCGGATAGGGTTAACCAATTACAAAAAATAAACATTTGGTCGGACAGAAGCCAAAGAACAAGGGAGAATATTTGCTTGTTTACATATTTCTTTGTTTTAGTCTAAACATCATGCTCTTTATTTCACATTAATTCCGATTCATCTCGTGTTTGTCTTACCCCTGTCCTAGGGGAGTGCTTCTGAATTGTGATCACATCAACCCTTGTGAGCAATAACCTTTCCACCATTTTCCATAACAAAACAACACTGCATCATCCATTTACAAATATCCATGTCTGCACTTCAAAGCCACCACAAAATGTGGCGCAGAACCACTGTCCTGGGCTGAATGTCTTTCTGTATAATAAGTAATATGTATAGGAGAAACATACAACAAACTCAAAGTACAAATTAGGCTGTGGATTTGGGACAGAGGAATTCGGGATTCTGTATCTTAAAAACGTCAAGCCTCCAGCCATGTTCAACAATAGGACATAACAGTACTTGAGTCAGATTAAAGCTTGGATAGAAGCACTGTGATAGTATCTTACTATGGTGGCTTTTTATTTATTTATTATTATTATTATTATTATGTGAAGAAGCAGTCAAAAAATAAACAGTACATAGTTAAATGCTGGGATCTCCAAATAAAATGATCAGCATATCCAAAAAATAAAATTGCAAACAACCTCAAGCTTGCTAATTGTACAAGCACCAAAGGCAAAGAGCTGGTGACCGAGGAGAGAAGATTTGAAGCTGCAAAGCCCAGGATTACTACAAAACATTCAGAGCGAAGCGTGGGAATCAGGCTCGGCTTGAAAAGAACTAGCAACATTCCCTGTATATTACAATACCCATACAAAAACCATAAGTGGAACCATTGGTTCTGAATCCTGACTCTTAAGGTTGCTTTTGTTCTCTGTAGTTTTTTTTTTTTTTTTTGGGGAGATATATTTTTTTAAAGATGTCCGACCTTTCATTCCCCCTTGTCTCCCAAATAGCTTTGGGCCGAAAAAAAGAAGAAAATAAAAAGGTCTATCTCTAAAAAGTCACATTATTCACTCATCCAGGTTGTATGGGTTATGTATGTACACTGTCTTGAAAATTGTGCTGAAAAAATAATTGGTAAAAGCTGCGTTTTTTCCTTCCAGACTTGGCTGTCTTCAGGTTCTGCTCAGGTCTACCGCCTTCGAATACAACAGGGTCAGACCTAAGGTTCGGCCCCTGTTTTTAGCACTGTTACAGGGCAGGGGGTCCCCTGATTGCCCCTTCAGAACACTGATTCATAAAACCAAGTTGGCCATTTTAGTATCTGACTGGTACAGCCCTCTCTTCACGCTGAATGACCTGCATAATCTCATCTTGCAATATTTACAAGCGTTGCAAGTGTCCTGCTTGAATGCATTTCATTAGAAGTTTTAAGCCTGTGAGGAACTCTTTGCCTATCTGATCAGATCCCTTAAAGAAACACGGCATCGGGACCAATAAGACAGAGATGCCAACATCCGTCTGCTACAAGGAGAGCCTCTCTGTGTGGCGGGGGGGGGGTGGCAGGTTAGGTGCAGGAGGGAGGGGCAACAGCTCGTATTTTCACCTTTATCTACATCTTAGCGAGAAGCAATGAAGAGTGGGCTCTATTGACCGAGTATATATTGTGTAAGAGCCCAGGTTTGCGTGTCGGGTGAGGTGGCCGCAGCGGTGCGCTGTCCCGAATGTCACGGGGCTCGAGGGCTGTGCCAGCGCTTTGCCACATGGTCCGCGGCCATGTTTTAATGTTCGAATCGTTGGAAAGCAGCGCTCCGTTCAGCCACCCACAAAACACAGCAGCCCGCCAAACAGCAAAACGCACTTCCTTACAGGTCAGTGCTGCTGGTAGTGTTACAGCTTGACTAATTCAATCTCCACATTACAAATAAAAGCACATTTTAAAGGCCGAACCTCTCAGTTAAGACTAGGTTGCTGCTGTACTGGATGGCGGCTGGAAAGATTTTTCATTTTTAGGGAGAGCCTCAAGGGGAGGGAGAAAAAAAGCGAAAGCTGCGTGTTCATTCCCAGTAATCGATAGATAAGTGTGTGGGGGATAAGGTCTACAACCACTGGTGAGGGGAACAAGGGAGCGGGCTTTAAATGGAAGCAGGGAGCTCTCCTGTTTGATCTGCCTTGTGACTTTAGTTGGTAGCTCTGTTTTAAGGACATCCTTCCCGCTAGTGCTCGCTGTTGTCGTTGCCGCCTTTCTCTTTCTTGTCGGCCTTCCCCTTCTTCTTCTTCTTCTTTTTCTTGGTCTCCTCTTTCTTGCCGAAGGTGATGAAGTCGCTCTTGTCGTCGCCGGTGGGTTGGTCCTGGCGGATGGAGATGATGGCGGGGGAGCCGGGGATGATGAAGGCTTCGGGGACCTCACCGGGTTTCAGGGCTTGGGGGTGTCCGGGGCCGGGGCCGTACCTGAAGGTCCAACTGTTGCTGTTGATGCCCGCGCCGACTGGGGGGGAGACCTCCCCGCCTTCAGGTTCTGGAGGATGAGAGAAGAAGGAGTCGTTAAAAACAAGAGCTGGCAGAGACGGAGAGGCCACCAGCGGCAAAATAATAAACAAACCGTCGCTTGCACACGTTTGGATCCTGCAACTGCGGAGGCTTTTGTCCGAAAAAAGGACATTTTCACGACTTCCGTAAAAGGCATCACTTGATTCCTCTTCATCATCTTTATCATTCACATTGTCTGTTTTGTTTTGTATTGTTTTACTACTTGGAGTAGGTGGTGAAAGGGTGTTGTTGAGTGTAATTTCCCCAAAAGTTGAAAATAATCATAATAATACTCATAATAAATGATAAATGCCAAAATAGAAGCCATACAATACAAAGCAAAATAGAGACCATACAACTATACTTCCAAAACACTACTGTAAATAAACAGCTATTCACATTGTTGGATATTTAAAGCAAATACCAAAAAACACCCCCTTCAGTGCCACAACGACATGTGTGCATGTGTGCCAGCGTACGTGTGTGTTATACCCAAAGGTTAAGGTTAAGCAACAGTCAATGAGTGCATAATACTTCACTGAGGAACATCCGACACATTTATTTTGTAATCACCACCACCGTCACTTGTTCTCTGTCTATGAGCTAAAAAAAGACTGGTTATAAATGAACTGATAATTAGGGAGGCACTCCAAACAAACAAACAAACTGGCATTTCTGATTAAATGACACAAAGGAGAAAATAAAAGGACACTCCTTACAAAATAACTTGCATTACATACTGTATACATATACATATAGTTAAGAAATTTGCATAATTATTGACACTGCAGTTGTGTAGGTTTCAAGGTAAGATAAATGCAAGTCATGACTTCACTACAGCCTTTTTCTGTCATAGATACAAATCATGATTAGTGTTATTAGTAATGCAGCCGCACAAATTTCTTAACCCTTACATTGAACAGAAGAGGGGAGATACAATCACATTGTCCTCATTTCCGGAGATAAATCTTGCAGTGTGGAACTTAATCAGAAAGGAAGAATATTGACAAAAAAAAGATGGGGAGAAAAAAGAGAGATAAATAAATATAAGGAGAAAACAAAAATGAAATCAACAACAAATAAACAAACAAGCTTGCTGGCAAATATGTTTTTCTCACTCAGAAAAGCTAATTCATTACTATGATAATGACTGACCTTTATGAAAATGACTCACCATTTAAAGGGTGAAAGGAATTTGTAAAGGTTGTGTAACCATGCTAGAAATGTATTTCTGGTCATGAAGATAAACATTTAATTTAATTTACCAGTAAATAAACAAACACAAACAAATCATAAATGAATAAATGAATAAATAAACCTCGGACAACAATAAAGGGCAGGGGTCTGCATTCATTAGAAGAACACGACTCCAGTGCCTCTTTTATTTAATCCATTACTTTGATGTAATGCAACACTATGCTCAAACTGCAGATTGAAAGATGGAACAGCAAACTGACAACAAAAAAACAGCAATCCCCACACATGATAGATTAGCAAGGAACCAGAGAAATCACAGAGAAGAAAAGCACAGCAATCGCATTCGATCACAGAGAAGAAAGACCGATTCCTGCTGCAGGAGACGCGTACTGGACTTCTGGGAGCAAAAAATAAAGGTTAGACAAGAAAGGATTGACCTTTCGAGAAACAGGTGGTTTACAGACAAAATCAAACGCATTAGCATTTGAAAACGAGCCATTTTGAATACCCTCACACAATCTAATCCCGTGGTAAAGGTAGCTCATTACCGAGCTTCACCACAGATCTGCTGTGTTACAAACGACACGTGACTGTGCCTTGAAAGAAACTTTTTCCTGTAGTGTTTAGACAGTCAAAAGTAACCCAAGGTTCACAAAAAGGCTGGCAGAAAGCTTTCTCAAGGCTAGACAAACGGTGATGCACAAGCGTGGGTCGTGCAGTTAAGCATGGGCTTCATGTTTGTAAACCCGTGTAATATCAGAATCAGGCACTTAGTTTTAACTGCGAGCCAGTGTCCAATTACAGTACTGTATCACATACTGCCATAAAAATATGAATTATTCATGCAGCCCAGAGTTGAATGTTATTGTATCATACCTGTAGGCCACATTTAGAGGATTATTATAGATTTCCCAGCAGGAATTTAATCATTGTAATGATATGAAGCTAGGAGGATGATCGAGAGCACTGTTTCAACACTGTTTCAAGATTTAAGACTGTATTTTAAGTTATTGCTCTTAAATATATATGTGTATTATATTCTGCTGAGTGTGGAATTTAAAACAAAGATGGGGTAGAGCTTTTGAATACATTGTCCCTTCTTGGTAGGTAGAAATCCTTGCTGAATTTATCATTATTATCTTAAGGGAATCAACCTGCACGTATGTTTGGAGAACTTTACATTTGTAGTTCAAATTAGCTGTTTTTGTGGAACGCACCGAAGTGGTTTCCATGTAAAGATAATCCTTAGTATACTGTAGTGTGCCGTATTGTACATTTTGGGATCTTTTAGAGGAGAGATTGTATGTGCAACACAACTGTGTCAATTAATTACCACCCCTGTCCTCGTGGTGTGATAAAGATAAGTTATTCTCTCCAGTAGCTGTCATTGCATTCCTTTGAGAACAGGAGGCTTTGTCCTTGCCTTTAGTACCATAAATCACATATCTGAGGAAGACAGCTTTAGATAATTGAATGCTGGGGCTACTCACATAAATAATGCTAGATTAACCAGCATTGATACCATGTGAAACCCATTTCCAAACCAGTGTATACTATTTGTGCATAATTTAGTATGAACAGCCAAATGTGCCCTTAATTGTCCTGAGTTTACAGGGGAATTGCTCTGCTTACTGCAATGCATTTATATCTGTCAACGTGTGTTTATGTTTATTTACAACATTACTAATTGCAATCCTTTAGTTGTATTTGCCTTTCTATACCAACGCAATCTCACTACAACGCAGCACGTGTGGTTCTTGGGGGAATCTCTTCGCTCCGGCCTCGCCGCATAGCGCACCCAGCAACACGTGATTCAAGGTGAGAAGCAGTGTGGGTAACCGCTGTGCCGTAATGTAATTGAGCTAAATAATAAGCCTGTCAGTCGACTAATTGTGACGTACAGGACAGAAGAGTAGAGGAATGAGGTTGTGAAATCTGTTTCAGACTTTCTCCATAATAAACAGGACATAGCGATAAAACAGCCTTGTGTCTTCACTTTTGACTGTGAATGGAGGTCTAACAAGGGAAGGCGAATGGAAGTTCTCCTTTGTCCTCCTTGAAACTCAATTAGGAGAACTGTGTTGATGAGGGTGTTCGTGGGGACGGGATCCACTCCATCATCATCACACACGCGTCCATCGGTCTCAAAACTCAGAGGACATATTTTACCGCAGTAGCAAAACACATTCTCCATCCTCACATACTTGCAACCTTAACAGATTTTAACAGCCCTGACCTACTTTTTTATTTTTTCTCTCTTTTAGATCATGCCGCAGCCCCGAAAGGAGAGTTGTTTAATTTATTTATTTAATGTGTTTACTTATTTAAAGCTTGATAACTAAGCTGCTTGTAAGAGAGCTGCAGCTATTTTTAATATCTGCGTCACTCTGACAGGAAAAGACCCTGTTCTCTCTGCAAAACAGGAATGATTACAATTACAAACAACAGCTGTCTCCTCCGAAACACTGAGACATGGACACAATTGCACAGCAGACCTGCAGGTACGGTGCAACGCTCGGCTTCTGGAACAATCCGAAGTGCTTTGCAATGTAAATCACAGCCTGCAAGTATCTCAATGCTCAATCCCTCTCTCTACACTGTGCTCAGATGGAAATCTCAGAGGTAATTAAATGAGGTCTTCAATATAAATCACTACAGCAGCCATTTTCTGCTGTAACTTAGATTCCATGGAGCTGTTAGGGTATACATTATTCGGGGGGAAACATTTTAATAGAAAATCACAAATTCTGCCAATATCGCTCCAGTGTGAGACCTCCAGACTGCAGGAGGACCTTAGGCAATGTCACTGACTCACGGTACGAATGCAAACACAGAGCAGCCTTCCTCTCATTCACACTGATGCACAGAAACCAGTTGGGTCTCAAAGACACTCACTCGTTTGTTTTGCTTGGATTAGAAACCTGGAAGAATGTTGAGAGTGTGATTATTAATCTAGGAAAGAAATAAGATTCTATAACAACACAATATGTAAGGTTCTGTATAAATATGTCTTCTTTTTCATTATCAAACTAAATGAGATCAATGAGAATAAATATTCAAATGAAAAACAACCAAACCTAGAGATGTCATTTTGAGATATTATGTTTCTTTAAAACTCTGGTACCCATTGCTCTTCGTACTGTAAGAAAACCAACCTCAGATGATCAGATCATCTAGGCAGAGGTTACAACAGCTATTACGGAGAACATCAAACCCAATTGACCGTGTTAATCCCTAATGTCTCAGTAGGCTTTGGCAGTACAATCAAATATAATTGTTACAAAGTTTCTATTCCTTCCCCAAATGTTACCTTTTTGATTAGAATGCTTTGCAGTGCTTTGCTCAACAATATTTCCTATTTACGAATCTTACTAGTACTGAAGTAAGAAAGGGATAGTAGCCTGACACAGTTAAACCACAGGTGCAGAAATTAGACATGGCATTTACATACCCCGTCTCTCCGTTCTGGGCCAAAGCCTGGCATGACTTTTGAACTGTGACAAATTGTGCAAAACATCCTTAATCACAGGAGATCCACTAATGTGCTGCGTTGCACATTAATGAGGGTTACAGGTTGACTGAAATCAAGTTGTTTCTAAGAACCCCAATGAATTAATAATAAACAAATGGAAAATAATAATATTGTTCAAAGAAATAAAAAAGAATGTTTTGTATTGTGTATCATATAAATTAATATTGTAAAAGACATGTATTTTAGTAATAATAATAATGTTACATTAATAATAATCATATTCTTCTTCTCAATTGTCATAATTGTATTTAGTTTTTTGGGGAAAAGTACAAGCTTTCTTACTTAACTGTGTTTTTTCTAAACTCAAACTGACTGGCAAGATCAACATAGCCCCTTCATTTCCGAGTGACTCATCCGTGGGAGCCTTCAGCTAGGAAAGGTTACGCAGGAAGAAACAAAGCACGGCCGCATCTGGCTGGAAAAGAAAATGGCGAAGATCAATATTGATCACGTCGCCCTGTGTCTCCTGCAAGGAAGGTTTCTCCATTTTAAGGACTGAAAACATCCAAGAAAGGATAAGCTTTGTCTACATAGTGACACAATCAGAGCACGCCAAGCTCAATCAGCCCATTTCAAAAGGGAGGAGCTATTGCTCTCATTATGATTTTGTTTATATGTTTGCAATAAATATAATATAATATTTGATTTATTTTGAAACTAAGAAAAATATATACGCACCTACATATAGTGGTTCTTCTTTAAAACATGTATTTACCAATTTTCACTCTCAACATACCTCCTCTTTTATCATGTCAGCGCTGCTTAGTGCCAGCAAGATGATTGTTTCTTTAATTCAACTGGAGATACTCCGAATATTCAGTCAATATAACCGATGCATAAAACCCCATTCATTCTAAGATGATGGGGCAGCTCTCAGAAACCCCCTTCCCTTTCACAACACACTCGCATCCCTGGCTTCCTTCCAATGTGATTTCAACATCCTGAGGCATATCCTATTTCTTATTGCCTGTGCATTTCTGCTCCCCCTGTGAGGGCTGCTGCCCCCAAGGATAATGACACAGAGCGGAGCAGATGCGTCTTTTCAGAGAGGGATATAGCTCGGCGCATTGGCAGTCAGGTCTCTCTCCATCAAGGCAAAAGTGATTGCATCAAATGCTCTCTGGGGCTTTCCAGCCGAACGGGAGGTCAGTCCCACCCCTTTGCTAAGAGCCGCCATTTAAAAATCACACTGTCTCCCACACAAAGGGGAACAAAAAAACTCTGGAGGGGTGGTTACAAGGACAACATGCCTTGCACACTGCAGATAAAAAAAATGCAGCACCATTATCTGATATGTCTGCTCATGTTTAAATACAATGGTTTCTCTTTTTTCCCCCATCTGAATTTCACAGTACATGCACAAAGGAGCAGGCATCAGCAGAGCAATGTTTTCATGTTGCAATTGCTGTTATTCTCCACAGACAAAGAGCATCATGGTATTATTAATAATAATAATTAATTCAAAAGACAGGTCTTGCTGGTACTGATAATGCACTTTTGCCCTCCTGAGCAAGACAAAAAAGGAATGGTTGGAGGGCAGTCTAGAATCGCGGCACCTTTGTAGTGCTTGGGACTTCAAATTGCTCTCTGTGACAAAATCAGTGTGAAACTTAATTTAGGGAGTTGCATTATTCATTTACTCAAGTCGATTTCGACTGAAAAACAACAGTGTGCATTATCCACCCACAGCAGGCTGACCGAGGTTTGAAACCAGAAGAGCAGAGCGTGAATTGTCTAACAGAATATGAGGTAAACATAAATCTGTTGGACACATTTTGGGAAAACATCCGGGATGGCTAAAACAAAGCCAAAAGACACCAGCTGTTGCTTTTTTAATTGCATTTTTTAGATTTATGTTGCCTGTCTTTAAGTAAACAAATTTCCTCACTGAGACCATTTCAGAACACATTACTAGCTAATCACTGGCACACAATAGCTAAATACACTTTCGAATGTGGTGACCAGAATAAGGTACAAAGAACCTACACTCACCTAAAGGATTATTAGGAACACCTGTTCAATTTCTCATTAATGCAATTATCTAACCAACCAATCACATGGCAGTTGCTTCAATGCATTTAGGGGTGTGGTCCTGGTCAAGACAATCTCCTGAACTCCAAACTGAATGTCTGAATGGGAAAGAAAGGTGATTTAAGCAATTTTGAGCGTGGCATGGTTGTTGGTGCCAGACGGGCCGGTCTGAGTATTTCACAATCTGCTCAGTTACTGGGATTTTCACGCACAACCATTTCTAGGGTTTACAAAGAATGGTGTGAAAAGGGAAAAACATCCAGTATGCGGCAGTCCTGTGGGCGAAAATGCCTTGTTGATGCTAGAGGTCAGAGGAGAATGGGCCGACTGATTCAAGCTGATAGAAGAGCAACTTTGACTGAAATAACCACTCGTTACAACCGAGGTATGCAGCAAAGCATTTGTGAAGCCACAACACGTACAACCTTGAGGCGGATGGGCTACAACAGCAGAAGACCCCACCGGGTACCACTCATCTCCACTACAAATAGGAAAAAGAGGCTACAATTTGCACAAGCTCACCAAAATTGGACAGTTGAAGACTGGAAAAATGTTGCCTGGTCTGATGAGTCTCGATTTCTGTTGAGACATTCAGATGGTAGAGTCAGAATTTGGCGTAAACAGAATGAGAACATGGATCCATCATGCCTTGTTACCACTGTGCAGGCTGGTGGTGGTGGTGTAATGGTGTGGGGGATGTTTTCTTGGCACACTTTAGGTCCCTTAGTGCCAATTGGGCATCGTTTAAATGCCACGGCCTACCTGAGCATTGTTTCTGACCATGTCCATCCCTTTATGACCACCATGTACCCATCCTCTGATGGCTACTTCCAGCAGGAGAATGCACCATGTCACAAAGGTCCAATCATTTCAAATTGGTTTCTTGAACATGACAATGAGTTCACTGTACTAAACTGGCCCCCACAGTCACCAGATCTCAACCCAATAGAGCATCTTTGGGATGTGGTGGAACGGGAGCTTCGTGCCCTGGATGTGCATCCCACAAATCTCCATCAACTGCAAGATGCTATCCTATCAATATGGGCCAACATTTCTAAAGAATGCTTTCAGCACCTTGTTGAATCAATGCCACGTAGAATTAAGGCAGTTCTGAAGGCGAAAGGGGGTCAAACACAGTATTAGTATGGTGTTCCTAATAATCCTTTAGGTGAGTGTATATTATTGGAAAGCGGTGGAAAAGCCAAATAAATGTTACAGGGATTTGGGTATAGGTTATACCACCACGTTTGTTATCAGTCCCTGTACATTGGGACTGAAGCTGGTGACTCTACTCTTATGTTTGCCATGGTGCATGTAATTCTTTATTCTCCAACCACATTATTTTTAACCAAACTGATTCAATAGACATGGCAGCCTGACAATGTGGATCATTGCACTAGACATTAGAGCTTTACCCATGAAATCCTATCAAAAGGAAGAGATCGACATTGTCCAAAATGTCACAATATATACACATAAATGTGGGAGCGCTTGAACTCAACATATTCTGTGCATTACCTGTAGTAAATAGTCAGACCACAGATATGGAGTTTCAGAGTCAGTCTTTAAAAAACACATTATATTTAATTTACGAATACAGAAGTGAACACCGTGTTGTCGTTCCTAGTTTGTTTCATAATCGCTTTTTTTATAGTCCCATGCACAGTTTCTTTGTCCTTTCCTTTTCTTTTTTCTGTAGCTACACGTTTAAATTATGCATGACGAATATCACACCTAGTGCACTTCCTGTTCACGACCACGGCTGTGAAGCTTCACCAGAGAAATATGATTTCTGCAGCAATGAATCATTTTAGCCCGCGCTCATTTTTGTAGAACAGCAATTGTTGGTTCAGATGGTTATTGATTATGTTTTGATTGGTTTCTAAAATACAGTATTGAAATCCATATCACACATATATTATATTTAAAAATGTATAGTGTAATTATTACTACTACTAGTAGTAGTTGTAGTAGTACTATAACTATTATTAGATAAAAATTACCAAATGCAAGAGGGCTGTCTTGCTCAAATACTTTCCATTTAACCTTATGTGATACTGTTTAAATGTGTTCTGCACGATGATTACAGTGCTCTATATAACTTGATTGGCTTGCAATGCCTAATCTCACAGTACAAGGCAGATGATGAAGACGGGCATTCTCAGGGGAATCCAATCAACATATCAGAGAAGCAATTGCCCAGAAATAAGCATGCACTAGGAGGAAAGGTTTAGAAAGGGATGGTGGGTAAAAGTATTTGAAATCCTTCCTAGAAGCAGGCTTCAAATATAAGCATCTGCTGCACCACGTTTGGGCCGATGTAAGCACAAGGTCTGGTGCGCCAAGCTGTCACCAGTTTCTATAGGTGACTGTTTGACAGCTTCATCCCCATTGAATTCAGCGTGTACAGCTGCAATGCAGTTATGCTTGCAGCCTAATTTTCCCCAACCATATCTACACCTGTAACGCAGGGTGTGCATCTGAAATATCTTTGCAACAAACCTCATTTCTTTTGACTGAGGGAGGGACTGAGTGGAACCTGGGTCCTTTTCAATCGCTCGATAAATAACAGGAAAGACCATCTTCACAATCGGTATGCAGATCAATAGTGGGAGGGGCTTAACTTTCATTCCCCTGAACACCTGGCCAACTGGCTGGCCTCATTCAAAGACACACAGACAGCTTAAGGATTAAGCCTGTAGCTGATTATAAGCCTTTCAGAAGTGAAGCCACATCAGCTCACCGCTTCCAGCAGCTACTGTCCGAGTACTCTAGCGTGCATTCCTGCAGACAACTCTCGAGATATGAGCAAAAAAGCTGACTGGCTGTCACGTGAATGTCTATCAAGTGTACGGCTGCATTGCAAGGGAAATAATCCTTTCCAAACAGAAGGATTTATACTGCAATAAAATATGGAATGTTGTGATTCATTGCTGTTGTTCTAATGTATTATGATTATTATTATTATAATTATGATATGGCTTGGGAAATACTACTAAAAGCCACACATTTCTGAAAAATCCCCTTTCAAAATGGCCGTTCATTTTATCTTCTATATTCTCACCTGTGAAAGAGTCCGTGCCAATTGGTTCCATATCAGGCATCCTATAAAAATGAAATATCCCCAGGAATTACAGAGCATCCTTTTTTATTTTTATCCTTCCTGTGGGATTTTGCTGATATGAGCACCAATCTTATAATGAAAATTCAGTGATGCATAAAACCTGCACTAACTGCAAACCTGCATCTGTTTCAGCAACATCCACTCGGTACCACGCGTCTATATATAGGTCACCCTCCCTCTCGGTATTCCATTCAGGGTATGAATGGTTTCCCTGGAAACCGCTTTTACACTGCACCAGTGCGCCTCACCCACTGCCACGGCGCTGACAGAGGAGTGCTGCTCGCTCGCGGAGCACAAGACAATCTTCCCTGGCAACACCCAACCACAGGTCTGCAGCCTCATGCATGGTTACTTCAAAACCAATGACAATTTCGCTTCCATACATCTCCCTTCCTACACAAAATGTCTGCCATGCTAATTTGTACCATGCAAATGCATGTGTTCTCGAGAGAATGGCAAAGCTTTTGTTTTCCTGTGGATCTGCAGTAAAGCACAGCTCGTGTCTCCACTAATATGATTCAGGCTTTCATTGAGCTAGGCGTGTGCTATTCCCCATCTGTTCGGCTGCAAAGAGCATACGAAGGGCTGCGGCTCTGATCGTGGGATATGGCACAGAAGAGCACTGAGCAGCAGCTTTCTGACCAGCCTGACCTTGACCTGGATAAAGATCAACTTTATATTAAATTTGCTCTGCACTCATTCAATGTCTACTGGTCCACTAGCAACACATCATCAACACATATTGCATCTGTTTTAATGCCCTTTCACTGGCTTTCTGGAAAGATTCAAAATGATATTCAAACAGTCCACTTTTACTTCCTTAAATGAACTGGCCACGCCCTACTTGTCTGGTATCTTCATTTTATCTGTGCTCAACCAGTGCTGTACCAGGAAACGTTTCCAGAGTACATCTTCTCTTTGGCTTCAATTGAATATGTGATGTTGCAAACTGAAGCCTGTACAGGAAATGTGGTCATTACTGCCAGTGATCTTTTCTTAAAGGTCTATTCTCCTCCAGATTTGCCAGGGAAGACTGACAAACTGCAGCTAAAAATACCATCTCACAAAACGCCTACTGTACGTGTCATCGTGGGGCGAGACGCATCAATACACCATAGCATCCAACTCCAATTGCTCATTGTAATTTGTCTAATTGAACATAAAATCAATCCTCAGTAGAAGATATTTAAAATGCACTCTGATTATGTCAGTGTGACTGTTTGTCAAAGCTGTACCATCTTAAGAGATTAAAAGAAACATACATGTTTCTCACAAAATCAGATATCAAATTGTTTTTCAAAATCGACTAAACCCTTCCGAAACAGCAGCCAGCTCGGGGTGCTCACCACAAATCAAATGAAAGGATTGTGTCTCAAACTCTGCATTTGCAGTGCCATCAGGATTATGTTGCACTCTAGACCTCATTTACTTAATGATTTCATTATCTGGAAAAAAAAAAATCTTGCGCATGTCTCAAAAGTAGAAACACAGAACTGCACATTGACTCAAGAGCAACCAAAACACACTGACAGAATAATACATGTCCAGTTAATTAAGTAATTGAGAACAGGGTGCAATGCCTTGATCTATGGGATTTCACAATCTCGAACTATAATGAAAGAGTTGTATATATGAGGTCAGGGCTTAGTGTTGAACGCAATGGTTATGTACAGTGGCCTTTGTGTGATCTGAGGGCTGTCTGCTCTGCAACACAGCTCTTATCTGATTGCCAGGAGAAAAAAAAAAGTCTGTCCCCTTCCTGACTGCGGGAGCTTTTCGGTTAATTATAAATATCTTCAACTTGATTGATAGAACTGAGGGATATAAATGCCCACGAGGAAACAGATGTGATCTGTTCTGTTAGACTGAAAGATAGCTCAGCCTCTACAATTTAATTTGGGGTCTCGATCAGCTCTAATAAACATTGCTCCTCTGTGCAACCACAAGATGTTGTGGTATATAGCATTTTCCTGTAAGTACGGCATCTTTCCATTTTTATCTGAGGATGGTTACGGTGGTTTACATTAAAGAGTCCTCTAATTTAAATCTACAGTCCCAGTAACATCAGATTAATGTAATCAACTCTGGTGAAATAAAGAAAATTAATTCAGACTGGCAGGAATAAGCCTGGCAAATTTGTGTTTTTGTACCCAGTTCCTCCACAGAATCATACACACATTAATCAGAATAATACATTCTCAACCCAAGCCTGTCATCGGGGGTGATGTACCAGGATGCAGGATACCAGCTATGCCCATTTCTATTCACCAGAGCTGGACTGGAGCCCAAGCCTCTAAGCTGGAGATTGCTTGTCAGGTGGAGCAGGAGTGGCTCCCTTTGTCTCGTCTATTAAAACGCTGTCTGTGGTTTAAGATGTAGGTCTCTAGAACAGCTTAAATCACCCCAAACACTGCCACGCTGAACTGATGCCATCCTGCCTGGCCAACCTGACACTAAACTTCTCTGGCAGACAATTGGAAGGTGCTTTAGGTTTGCAGGATGTGCCCTGTACATCTGTATGGCAGAAAAAAATTGATTTGAGTTGGCATTTATTCAACACAGCTGGCCCCCTTCCACTAAAATAGATGCTGGATCAGTTCAGCACTAAGTAATTACTTTCGCCTTCGCCTGAGCTACAAGGTGCTGCCTTTATGGCAGAATGTAAATGTCATTCACCTCTTGCTTCTCAAACGATCTAGATTTCACCTCTCAGAGCATTACTGCAAATTATACCCCGACCTTGGGGTCCAGATCACAGTGTTGTACTCCTTGTTTTGCCCTGATCCAAACCCCCCCTCTTTAAATCACAAGCTTGATGGGCAACATCTATCCCTGTGCACAAATCATCCCCATTGTTGTGGGCTGGGTTTGTGCATTTGCTTCTTGCATGTGTGAAGCTTTTTAAAAAGGAACGATGGCAATAGTTGGCTCTCCTGCACCTCCGGGGTGAACGAGTGGTTTGGCAATCGGACATCGCTCAGCCACACTTACCTCCTCCCGTCGCACTGGACACTGTGGGCCAGTTCTGCACAAGAACCCCGGGAGCTCCTTGCAGGACAGCCGATTCCTCCATGTGCACAGAGCTGACAAAAGAAAGGAGCAAATTAAACATGGAACATACTTCACCCTCCAAAACCAAGAGAAGAAACATCTGAGCCAATGTGAATCGCACATTCCCTTTAAATGTGCGCCCAGAGCACTGCTATGTAAAGCATTTCATATTCAGTTTATGAACAGGTAGTAAGAGTCATTGGATACATTTCATTGCTGCAGTAGTCCCAGCACAGTGAGACAAAACAGAAAAGATATCCGCTCACTGTAAGGTAAATAGAGCTGTAAGATAATGGGATGCTTCATTTGGTTCTTATTTCACATGTGGAGTTTCAAAGTATCCATGGATTCATGAGACGGGTATTAAAACGTAAAGCTACTCCTAGTTATCTGAGGATATCATGGGACTGAGACGGGTGAAAGTGGAGTGCATCGTTGGGAGTGGTTCTGCAGATCTGAACGTCTCTCTGTTGTACAATGTTGGTCAGAGAGGAGTACAGCTCTGAAACAACACTGTATCTGGAAGCGTATGCATCACAGGTGCTATGTTACACCATCCTCCTGCATTTCTAAGGCCCTGAGTGCAAGGCAAAGCAGTGATGCATTTTAAATGTATCTTTTGCTGTCATATTTCCATATACCCTCTAAAAGACCCTTGCTATTTCCACAGGGACGGATGTTTGAAGCATTTTTTCCCCTCTTTTCCATTCAGTTTACCTGCAAGCGACTTTCTTGGTTTTTGCGACCTACACAGAGAAGGAATTTACATAATTGCACTAATCATATTCACTTTCATGGTGTTAGAAACGACAACAGATCACAAACTCAAACATTAACTACAACTACTAGAAAGACTACTATTTTTTCCCCAATTAGCTTATTGGTACTTTCTCTAATTAGTACTTTATCAGTCATTTTGCAAATCAAAACATTTAAGATAGTTTGAAATGGTTATTGTGCTCTTTACTAGCTTGTAATGGTTATTGTGCTATTGTTTTTTTATGGATGTCTACAAATAATGCATACTAGGATTAATTTAAAGGTTGAAATTAAAGTTCAGTATTGCAAAAACTATTTTAGTTTAACAAAAAGCAAAGTGTAATCCTTTGGTAATTATTGACTCAGGATCTGTATGCTGTAGGGGGAACACAGTAATACTGTAATATGTGCATGCGAATTGATACCATGTAGCAGGTCTGCAGGCTGTGTTCTTAGTAAAACATTTTCATTAATTATTTTACGTGCCGAGATATAACTAATTAATGAGCAGGGGGTCTATTTCTCCTCCTCCCGACAAAGTGGATTATGTTAAAGGCTCCTCGGTGAGGAGTCTTGTCAGTAATATGATTGGATGTATTCAGACATTGGATTTAAATTTTACATCTGCTAACAACTCCATGTATTGGTTCATTATTATGTCTACTTAATAAATTCACTTATTTATATGAGACATAATATAACATAATACCATCTAAATACAGCCTGGGCAAAATTAAAAGAGGTATAATCATGTTGGCTCCACCTGAAATCTTGCTTACTTAAACTATCATTTGACACTGGTCACATCTATAGCTTTAACCACGCTGAAATGGTTATGTGCCCTTAAATACATCAAGCTCTGTGAATTTCCACTCCATCCCCATGATTTGAGAAGGCTGAAATCCACAGTAAAAACACAACACTGCTAAGAAGCTGTGGTTTATGTAAAGAAAAAAACGGGGGATTTTGCTTTATCTTGCTTAGCGCAGTATTATTTTTCAGGGAGATTGTATGAGCACCGATGGATTAAAACAGACGAATCCAAGGTCATGCGATCTATAGGTACACAGCACATATTTAACATAAAATAAAATAAAGCATCTCAGGGCCAGAGTTGTACTGCTCATTATAAATGGTGTTATTGTATTTTTAATCTGCACACAGTTTGTACTTTTGTTCTTTTAATGGTGCATTTGTGAAGATTTTAATCTACAAAGGTTCAAACAGTTAAAATCCATTATCTTTCAACAGCAGATCCAGTTCTGTTTAAGCCCTATGAAACATAGCTGGTTTCATCCTGCAAGTCCACGTTAGCTGAACAGGGGACTCTACAAAATGGCCATTGTTAAGCAGTATACAGGCACGTATAACTCATTAAAACCTGAGTAGTTTAAACCAACTGTAAACCAATATAATAGAAGACACAGGAGGACTGCTTCATAACTATTTATCTTCTTTATTTGCAACTGGAAAAGCAACACACTTTGAACTATCCTCACTGATCTGGGTTTTGTGTTGTGTGTGGCACATACCAGCTAAGTCTATGTGTGTCCATGCTCTAGTATGCCAATGGCTGATATGATTTTGTCAGCTCACACTCTTCAGCTTAACACCAAAGGATGTGTACTGAAGTCAGGACGATTATTAAAAGAGGCTTATAACTACAGGGAAATTAATTAAATCTGCTGTTTCGCACGGGCGATTGGTAATACGCACTAAGAAGCACCACATGAAGAAATAAGGTGGGTGAGGGTCCATCCATTTCAATCATGTCTGTCTCCTACGTTCTCCAAAGAGATTCAATTTTTTCTCATTCCCTTACAGCCTGGAAGGCAATTATTCAAATTTCCTCTTTCCTTATTGATACTTAGAGCAACATGGTGGTTTCCGCCATTAAAATAAACATAACACAGGTTTTGCTCCCATGGAATGTGCCAGCCAATGGTGACAGCCTTTAAAAATGATTTTGATGAGAGTACTGGGATCATTTGAGCGTAGACGTACAGATACACACCTCCTTACAATTGTAATTTGTACACTGCGTACAGTAAGAATGCAGTTTAGTCCCCCTCCCCCACGGATGTGTGTCAGTCCCTGCTGCAATTCTCAGAATAATAAGCAGCAGATGTTTATGAACAGATCAATACTGTGACTTCAGTGTTTATGCGGGAATGAAGAGACTAAACACCTACACCACACAATAGGGGGAAATGTTCATAGATCCCACGCAGATGAAGCTGACTGAATAATGTTCCGCCAGTATGCAGAACAATCCCCAATACCCTACTCCTGTTTAATGCAGCAAACAGACCCTACGTGGCTGCTTGAAATTAGGGTATATAGAGCTAAGCATAAGCCAGCATTTGTTAGAAAATGTACACACAGCAGCAGGCAAAGGTGCAAAGCCCCCCCCACACACCTTATGCCAAAAAAAAACCTCAGTGTGACCAACACCCATCTATTTTTAGCAATGCTGCAATACAGCCCTGGTCAAAAGGCATTATTCCATGCAGTTGTGTTGTGTTTTTTTTTCCAGAAATACGATTAATTACAACTTCAACCTAACACAATGATTTTCATACATAAATAAAGAGGAAACAAACTGTAGGAAGTATAGATCAAGGAAAAAAGACTGCATTGCAGCAGAGGATGCTTGAAAAAAAAAGAGAGAGAATGTAGATGTTCTATATCAGCAGCCATGTGCTTTGGGTGGAATTCACTAAGCCTCACAGTCTAGTGTTATGGGACATATGGCCTATTTCATGTTATTTATCATTAAAATGAATATGCTATTAATCTCCATTATAACCCATTCAATCTTTTAATACACATGACCTAAAGAAAATGTGATCGGAGGCCATTTTAAGTGATGTGAAAAGCTCACGTTACAATTTACTCCTGGCAATGCAACACAATACATCCATTCAATTAATTCTCAATATATATCCTAGATTCACACATTTTAAACCAAATGAAATGCCACTTTGCTTATGGCTGCCCTATTTCCTTACGCCTTTTTTGGGGGGACAGAGATGCTCATTAGATCTCTTACAATCTCTACAATGTTAATTATCCAACTTTACCTTTGATAAGCGATACACTGCAAATCCACATTCCTAAAAATTGTTAAATCTATCAGTTTTATTGTACTTCAAAATCCGTGCACACAGATCCTGTAGCTCGGGGACGTGGTTTTATACGCAGCTGACCTACATTTTAATATCACGCAGGCCAATCCGTGTTACTGGTTAAATGACATTTATTAGATCGTTCTTGTTTGTTTCCTCTCTAAGCCGACTATACAGTGTGCACGGCCAGCTAATTTAAACCTATTCTGGATGTGAGGCGAGCCAGAGCAACACAGATATGTTAACAAGAGCTAGTGGCTTTGGTGGGTGAGGCATAATCTCTTCACTCCTCATCCAAATCAGCAATGTTTTTTCTCATCAATGTTTAATCTCTTTTTAACTACACAATGTCCAAGTTCCTTTTCTTGTATCTTTCACTGCCCCTTTACATTCTGATTGGGTAGTATGTTTATCTCAACTAAAAATATATTGTTTCATTATTGATATATTTAAAATCCTGCCTATTATTATCATTATGTGTGCGTTAATAGATAGAGATAGAGAGAGAGATTCACAGACAACATAAAAAAAGGCCAAAGTCATTTGCTTTTGACGTAAATTGAGGTGCTTACCTTTGCATTCCTGCCCTCAAAGACGCGGAATAGCGCCAGTCTGCATTCGGAGGCTTGGACTGCAAAAAAAAAACCATAGGAAAAACCCTTAGTTGGGACTTTATGCAGATTCCCCAAACCAAATATTGTCTCATTAATTAGTCATGCTACACATATCTGCAAGCCACGCATTTCAATAGGAACTGCAGCCGAGGTCTTGAGGATGAGTTTAATGGATGGGAGGTGTTCATTCGTGCCTGCCCTTCATGAGACACAGTGACATTGAGAGAGAGCCTTCGGGTGGTGTTTTCACCCTACAGAAACAGTGTGCGAGAACAATCCTGGCAGTTTTAGTTTTCGACTCTGTATTCCTCAGCAAAACTCCAAATCACAATGCCAGGAAAGTTCACGTTTCCACACATCAGGATGCCATATTGGATTAGTATGCAAAAGCTTGGGACCACCCTATTGTTGCATCATTTCTGATCAGTGGTGACCACATGGAGTCAACCTGCTTCTGGAAACTGAATCGAAGCAGACACCACTAGCTGTGAATGAACTGTATTTGTCCTGGAAGTGAGGATGGGATTTACCCCAATAGGGAATAGCATAGGCTTCCCATTCAACTATTTCAATTTCAGAGAGTAGATTTGGTGATATTTTGTAAGGATGGTCCCAAATATGTTGTTCAATAGTGTGCATGTATAATAGTGTATGTGCAAAGCACTTACCTTTAAAAATGCATGTCAATAATATAAAGTAGATTAGTCAGACATTATGTACATACATACAATAAACCTGTAGATAACATTCAGACAACATCCTAGCTGTGACTTCAAAAGACCACAAATGCACACCAACAAGGTGCAATGCTGGCTCCTTGGAGTAACATATATAGTGTGTTAAAAATGTATTGTCTACTGCTTTGCCTATTGTGTCATAAAAAAAACTTGTACTAAATAAATTTCAAGAACTACAAACCACCTGTCTTGATTAGGTTACAATACATCTCTGTAAACAGTGCATTACCTCTGATATACAAAAAAGCTGTCTATTAAATAAGCCTCCTAATAACAAACACATTTGCTTCTGAATCGATCGCAGCAGTGTGCAGGCATCGGTATTCCAAACAGCAGCTCTCCATCACAGTAACAGAAGGTGACAAAATGCTATTGATCTATACATTGCAGCCCATACGCCGCCGCTTGCGTAGTTAACTCTTCCTCACACTGACTCAGTCTGTCTGTAACTGGTCTGCATTGGGAAAGATCTTGAGCTGAAGAGCACGGCCTCAACTTCCAGGGTCTCCGGAGAGTGGCTTCTGGGCCATGAACTGACAAGACCTCTAGATGACGGCAAATAACTCACTTGGCAGAACTTCGTCACTAGGGATTTTGTTTTCTGTACGTCCTGATATAAGCCTGCTATGGTGTGGAATATATGGAGCGGTTTCATTATTCACACTACAGCTATATTGCATAGATACAGCAGAGAGGGGTGGGGTTAGCATCAGCAGACTACAGCAGATCGCTGGGCTCAGGGTGTTTCCTCAGAGCCTGTGGTTAATGCCATACAGCGTAGACAGATTAAAGAACATTACAGAGCAGACCATAACAAATAAAACCATGTCTGTGGCAGCTATGATTACCAAGATATCAAATCAATGATGCATATTGAACTTCATGTCTACAGATCATATCCACTCTCTTGATAAACTACTGGACAATTAACTCTCTCTATATACATATGCATGTACATATGGATATAATATACATATGTAGATTATTTGGCCAATCTGAAGTGAACACCTCCTGCAAGGTGAACACGTTTAATTCTACTCCCTGTGGCGTGTTATGTGTTCTGTTGGCGGATTCAACATGTATAACAGGCAAATAAAATATCAATGAAGCCCACTGCAAAACAAATATTAAATAGTATATTATATTTCAAAACATTAAATTAACATGCAAGAACCGTATGTTATCTACTACTTTGTAATTTAATAGGACATGGTGAAAGCTGGCTAAATAAAGCTATAAAAGTCATTTTAAAATGGCTTTGACATTTAATCAAAATGGGAATTCACATACAACATTTTCAATACAGGAAATATGCATTTTTCACCTATTTGATTAAAAGAATGTATTTTACATGTTCATACTATTAGGTAGAATTTGAAAATGAAAGCTTTTCGACAATCTGTGATAAAGAAAAAAAGTCTTTTTTTGACAATCCAAGCCCTGTAAAGCAAAATGTTATTACTTTATTGTATGTACCATCCGAGTGAGACAGCTGTGCTGAAGTGTAACATTTCTCAGCGTTCTCACCCTAACAAGTAATACCTCTAGTTGCTTAGCAATGAAGTAGAACAAGTCAGGGCAGTTTGTCTGAAGAAACTCAGAAATTACCCATTAAAGCTGGGATGACAAGCACTATGTAAAATACTGAATGGAAAAATATGAATTATTTATGTTGCGAACAAAATAAAAAGCACCAAGATAGAGAAATACTATCGCAAGCATAAGGTACTAGAACAACTACATTTTCTGGGATACAGAAAACGACAATGATGTGAAATTTAACGATTTCTCGGATGGCTGATGATAGCTGCAAATATAAATCACTGCATATATATAAATCACTTGGTCATCAAATCATGCAAGTATTCAGAAGGTCTTTCAGGGAGATTTGTATTTAAATTAAAACTACATTTGGAACGTATACATGTTTAGCTGGGAAATGTCATTAACCCATTTTAAATCCCATCATAGAGAATATAATTGAGACTCTCCCTATAGGTTTGGCACACCTGTAGGCAGAGATATATCAAATATATGCATACCTTACAGAACATTAGGAAGACCTACATGAATACTAAATGGTTACCCCATTTCATTTCATTATTATCTGTCTTCTCTTTAAGCATATATCCTCTTAGAGAGAAGAAATACACATAACATACAATATTTAACGAAAATACATCTTAATACAACCTAATAATCAAACACACACAAATAAATAAATATAGATAGACATTTAGGGAAATTTATTTTAAACAATAACCAAAACATAAAATCAAAAGTAAAAACAACCACAACAAAATAAAAAAAAGAAAACTTTATGAAGAATCAACCACAGCACTGACTGTTGGAGCAAAAGATACCTTAAGTGATCCATCCGGTCTCACCTCATTTGGCATGCTGAGCCTACGAACAAAGACCTGGCTCTGTCCACTCTGGCCAGTGAAGAATCTGTCTGAACCTACAGTACTGGTGCCAGGTGGGCAACCAGTGTTGTAAAACATGAAAGTGTCACTCCCTGACGTTGCAGTCAGGCAGGTCTTATAGCAGTAAGTCTTAGTAAGAGACCCATTGCCCCTCACTTCTATATAATGAGGCTCCACCTTTAAGTCACGACGCAACACAACATTGTTGTTGGGTTGCTGGCTGGTGTCAGGAGCCGGTTTCTGTGCCACACAACAAGGGCTCACACAGCACGGCCCAGTCTGGGTGCTGCAGCGGACTATAGCCAGGACAGTCACAGTCACGAGAAAAACAAAGGAGGTGGCGCTCAGGGCAATGATTAAATACAGCGTCACATGCGAGATGAGTTTGGTGTTTTCCTTGACCGATTTCTTGGGGTCAGGGAGGACCTTTGGGGCGACCTCCATCACGGCTACGTTAACGGTGGCGGTGGCCGAGAGAGAGGGCTGCCCGTTGTCCTTGACGAGGATGGTCATGCTGAAGGTGGTGGAGTTGTCCTCGATTATTTTGCGCGTGGTTCGGACCTCCCCCGTGTGCTGATGCACTTTGAAAAGGCCGGGTTCCGTCGTCTGCTGCAGGAAGTAGAACAGCCAGGCGTTCTGACCGGCATCAGCGTCATAGGCTGTCACCTTCGTAACCAGGTGGCCCGCCTCCGCATTCTTTGGTATCGTCTCTGTCGATTTGGAGCCATTAACAGGCGAGGGGTGCAAGAACTCTGGAATGTGGTCGTTCTGATCCACCACATATATGTACACTGTCGCCACCCTGCTCATTGGAGGGATCCCAGCATCCTGTGCTTTAACCTGGAAGTGAAACTCCCTTAGTGTCTCATAGTCAAGAGAGCGAAGGGCGTAGGCTTCCCCAGTCTCCGCGTTGATGGACACATACGAGGTGACAGGTATCCCATGGTTGTTGTCGCTGAGAATGGTGTAGGACACCTGCGCATTCTCATTGACATCTGCGTCCAGGGCCCTGACCGTGCACAGCAACGCCCCGGCAGCATTGTTTTCGTTGACATACATGGTGTAGGACGTCTGCTCGAAACGGGGCGGGTTGTCGTTAACGTCCGCGACCTCCACCCGGATGGTTTTCTCGGATGACAGAGGCGGAGACCCGGAGTCTGTGGCTGAGAGGGTGATATTGTACACCGACACCACCTCCCGGTCTAGAAAGCCAGCGGTGACTAAGGTGTAGTAGTTCCGGAACGATTTGATCTTGAAAGGGAGGTCGGGGGGGATTTCAAGGCTGACCTGCTTGTTGAGGCCGGAGTCTCGGTCCGTCACGCTGATCAGTGCCACCACGGTGTCAGGGCGTGCATCTTCACGCACAGGGCTGGAGAGGGAGGACAGCACTATCTCAGGTGTGTTGTCGTTGGCATCGATGATATCCACCACTACTTTGCAATGCACAGCCACGGCGGAGGCCCCCTTATCCATGGCCTGTACGTAAATCTCATAAGAGTTGGTTTCCTCATAATCCACATGGCTTCGCACCCTGATCTCTCCAGTGTTGGGGTCCATACTGAACATCTGTCTGACCTTTTCTGGGGTGTAACTGCTGAAAGAATAAAACACCTCCCCATTTGAGCCTTCATCCAAGTCGGTGGCGTTAAGCTTAATGACCAACGAATCCCTGGGTGAATTCTCCAACAGGCTAACTTTGTAGACCGAACTGTCAAACACTGGTACATTGTCATTAGAGTCTAAGACCCGCACGTTTATTGTAGCAGTGCCGGTTTGTGCTGGTTTGCCGCCATCCACAGCTGTCAAAATCAACTGATGGGAAGGGTTTTGCTCCCGGTCCAGAGCTTTTTTAAGGACGAGCTCTATCAGCTTGCTGTTCGACGAGGGCGTGTTGGAGTCGAGCGCAAAATGCTCGTTCGGGCTGAGTCTGTACAAGCGGATTGAATTAGAGCCCACGTCTGGGTCCTGCGCACTCTCGACAGGAAAACGCGCCCCAGGTAAAGCAGACTCTGATATATCCAATTCATACTCGTTTCTGGGGAACTGCGGCGCATTGTCATTCACATCCAATATTTCCACTTCCACATTCCATACCTCCAATGGGTTTTCCACGACCACTTCGAGGTTCAGAAAGCAGGTGCTGCTAACCACGCATAATGTCTCTCGGTCTATCCTTTCGTTCACAAACAATTTCCCGTTGCTATGATTAATATCCAGATAACGTTTATCGTTGCTGGAGGTTATCTTAATCCTTCGGGCGGAGAGCTTTCGCAGATCGAGTCCCAGATCCAGCACAATATCCCCCACAGCAGACCCGTCTTCCAGTTCCTCCGGAATAGAATATCGAATTTGTCCCGATGCAAGGCCACAAAATAATAGCAATATCAAGAAAGAAACAGGCACCTTTTTTTTCCTGCAACATCTCCCTGCAAGAGCCATTGCAAGCCCAGGGAATCCGCAGACGGATTAAAAACAGCTTTCCGCCTTTTCAGCTTGCAGTACCTTTTCTCACACCACCACATTAAAAAAGACTGCTGTACGTTACCCCGCTATGTGTAAGACGACCAAAACATTCGCTCCGGATTCTTTTTATGTTGGTATTTTATTGATAAATCCATTTTTCGGTCCGGCTCGGCTGTCGGGTGTGTTTCCCAGCCACTGGTGCTGCCTATCGTTCTCTGGCTCTGTCTCTCCACTATCCTCCCTGCTGTTGTGTGCAATGGTGTCTGTGCTGCGGGGGAGGGGCACATCGCGCAAAGACGGCTGGCTGCTTTTCAGCACCTCGGAGTCCAGAAAAAAAAATCTAAAACGAATGAATGGCAAGCGACCAAATAGCTCACCCAAGTCGCGTAGCAAACGATTTATTATTTTTTTGTATTACTCATTATTATTATTATTATTATTATTATTATTATTATTATTATTATTATTATTATTATATATTTGATATAATAATAATAATAATAATAATAATAATAATAATAATAATGTATATCGTTATTATTATTAGGATGATTATTAATAATGCTAATTATCATGCTAATAATATTAATTGATATATTATAAATGTCTCCATAATACAAAAAAAAAAGGTGGTGGTGGGGGGTGCGTGGGGGGTAATTAATGATCCATTATTACACACTGGATTGCCCTAGCGATTATTGCGAAACCGGATTTTCTTCATCCTAAAGGTGAAATCACGCCTGGCTGTGAACCGCCACCGCATTTTGAATTTAAAACCATGATCTTAAAACAATGCATTTTATAATCCCCATCGATGACAGCTGAGGTTCATGTTTAAAGAATGCTTTATTTTGCTTTTGCGTTTGCGTCGACTGTAAGCGAGCGAATAGCGGCTTCTTCACGTGTCCTTTTCTTCAGTGCATCCATGTATCCGCGGAAGAAGAGAAAAAGGGCTGGGCAGCGCTCATCAGCATGTGTGACAATTGCTCAGCGGTGATAGACATCCCCTGTTGTCAGTAAGAAAGCGCTGGCTGCTAGTTCATCCTCGCAAACACCGAGAATGACAGGCTGCATAATCACATCTACAGATGACCGTATCTTCCACAGGCAAAGCACAGTCTGTCTGCTCGCGTTCGTTTTCACTGAACAAGATGGTCATCATCATACGAGCACATCGGCTCCTTAGGAAATGTAGAGGGATGCAAATCAGGTCATCAAGGCATTCGTTATCCCCAAGATTTGCACTCACTACAGGCGTCACAAATTATATGTTTCACTCTCACACACACACACACACACGTCATTCTGATAAACGCAAATCAGTCCAGCGTAGCTTGAAAATGGTTATGATAGCCACATCCAAAAACATTAGATAAGAATGCATAACCTCTAACGAGACCAACAGATGCAGGTGAAGTATTTAAAACCCTAATCAATCTACAACATTGAGGTTTAAGGCAATACAAAGCTTTATATGTCAAACGAAATTATTAAACCCCAAAATGTACACTACTACAACAATTGAATGCTTCAATTGTATTTGTATTTGTTATATATGTATTTATCTACGGCAGTTTTTTTGTTTGTTTGTTTTTCTATTCAAAAATCTGTTTTAACGTAGCCAGCCATTTTGTTTGAAGAAAATCTTAAAATGTCACATAATGTGCCTAAACTATGTCATTACTCATTGCACCTATACAACCAAACCAAAATGTGTAAAAGTGCAATGCATTTTCAGATATATAATAACTTTGACGCAGAAGACAGCTGTTCTTATCTATGCTTAAGTCATACAAGGGACACTTTCCCTCACCTTTTGACATTAGGTTGTGCTATTTTCCCCTGCAGCACATTATTTTGCAGTATGCTCCCTATTTTCCTTTTCAGATCCTCCTAAAGATGCTCTATGAGATTGAGGTCAGGATTCTGAAGGGCTTTGAGAGCTCCTCTCCTCAAAATGGTGTCTCACACTTCTGGATCATTATTGCTTTTGTTAAATGTGCAAATTATCACCATAAACGCTGTTTTTGAAAATGTCACACACCATGTCCTTCAAAATTACCAAAAGAACTTATGCCAAACTATACAAAACATGTGCGCTCAACACACTGCCACACCCACAATCCCCAAGTGGAAGCAAACCGTTTTAGCAGGACCTGTCACAGCACTGGATGCATTTCCACTGCTCTACAATCCCCTTTTGATGGTCTCAGATTGTAACTATCATTATGCCTTTAAACACATGGTCTCTTACATATAAATACACATATATAGAGAGAGGGAGGGGGAGAGAAAGAGAGAGAGAGAGAGAGAGAGGGAGAGAGGGATAAAGATAGGTAGAGGGAGAGTGTGTGAGATAGAGATATTGAGATACACATGCATATGCAAATGTCTCTAAAGCAGTGCATGCTTTCTACATGTGTGCCACTTCAGATAAAGTAAGTTTGCAGGGCTCTGTATGTGCTGAAAGGCAGGGTGCGTTTGTGGATGCTGACCTCGAGAGCAGTGCAAGCAGTGATGATGGTCTGTTAAACGTTGAGTGGTAACTTTATAAATCAATAGCAGTATATCAAACCATGGCAAACATGCTGTATGCTACCTGATAATGGTTTTAGGGGTATTAAAAATCCATTAGGTTCCCGACTCTGTGTGCCCCTTGCCATTTCCACTACCTTAAACAAATACTGATGAAAATGCTAACCATTGCAATATGCAATCCATTAAGAAGAGATTATTCAAATACAGGGTTGTCTGTGTATAATCTAGGGGAATGTGGAGCTATAGTATGCTATGCTGCATTAGCCAGTCATTTGGACAAACTTGTGGGGTTAAATTAATGTTACAAAACTTAATGTCCATTGTCATCAATATAGTGCTATTGTAGAGCAGCTGTTGTCATGCTTTGATTACCCTGCATAACCCAGCTCTCAGGTGGCTTTGAGTAATGCACTTAATATTTAATCACAATGCAAGGTGAAGGCATTCCCACACGCTAATAGCAAACTACAAACCTGTACATTTATGATTAGAAGAAAGTGGCATCTAAATAAAAATGAAGCAGCAACTGAGTACAGCTCTGTAGTTTTCTATTAGACTATTTGATTGGAAACAAATGTGTGTTTCATTTAAGTTATTAAGAAAATCTAATTTTGAAGGAAAAAAAGGAGAATTAATTTATTTCCACAAGGGGCAATTACTACAAATTTAAGGAACTTAATCTTCCATTTAGAGAGTAGGGTCATACCTGTCACTAACGATGTGTGGATCTTACAACCAATAAAACTACACTGTCCTTTTTATCATAGAAAATGTGTAAAGGATAAGTGTATTGTATGGCAAAGCATTCTGAGGGGTTTGTACATTAAATGTACTGAAGTCTGATATATATATATATATATGTGTGTGTGTGTGTGTGTGTGTGTAAGGATAACACTGCATTGTTGATCAACATATTAATATATCTTGCCCACACTACAGTCCTGTTTTGCAATAACTCAAATCCAGAGATCTGCCATTTCCCCTGAACCCACAGAAAACACACTTGTACCTCCAGCTAAAGTCCCTGCAGTGAGCCAAACATCACTCTGCTAAGAGAGGGAGTTTATTTAACTGGAGCTTGCAGCATTAAATCTGTAGAGATTACTGCCTATCATCAATTCTGAACACTCCACTTTGCCCAAGAGTCAATACCCACTAAGAGCAGAGCCAGAGTAAAATTGTTCTATACCTCTTATCTGTAGATAATAATGAATTGAGATTATGGTCAGACGCCTATTTCATGAAAAGCCATATTCTGAGTATCCCTTTTCTTGAATTTCAAGGTCAATCATTGTTTATCTGTTTTTGGTGGTATGAACTTATGTATATATACATATCTTCCCTACTAAGAGCAAACGTCTGGGTGCACCAAAGTGTAATATAATCATACAGTGAGTATAGGCCTATACATTGCATGTGTGTGTGTGTACACAGACATATAAATACACACACGCACACACGCATATATTTACAGGTTTGTGCTTCTACTTCCTCTGCAAACACTCATTGTGAAGTGAAAAATATTCTTGTTACCGTCTTTAACAAGCACTAAAGCCCGCTGAATATTATGCAGTCTGACGGCCCCATGTGTTGTTAGGAAGTGCTAGGTTTGCAGGTGCAATTGAGAAGAGACTCACTGAAGTGCTAACAATGCTGAAATCCAAGCAACTTCAGAAGATGTAAAAAAAAACACATCACAAATGAGCCGAGACCAGAAACAATGCAGAAAATAATCTAATTTCTCATTATACAGTGGCTGATCTGTATTGTGCTGAAAAACAAACTGGCACACTTATTTTCACTGCTCTCTCTCTCTCTCTCTCTCTCTCTCTCTCTCTCTCTCCATTCCTGCTGTAGGTATAAATGTTAATGTGGCAGGGTGGATGAACCTGACATGCAGTCTGCACTATAATCAGGTGTGGCTCTGTTCACTTTCATCTCAATCAGACCCTTTGACCTCAGAGCGGGGGGAATTACGCCTTGCTGCCGGTGCTGGAACCGATTTCCCGGGAGCTAATTTGCCGGCAGATTGGAACACCTGCATACATGGTGATGGCAATTGACAGATAACACCTTGTTAACCGGCTTCTAAAGGAAGGAGCCGGTGCTTCATGAGGCAGAGCTATTCATATCCCAGAAGAGGGGGGAACAATCGTCTGCCAGCCTGCGTGCTGAATTCAGGCAGTGACATACCAAACAAAGGCTGGCATTTCTAACTAGTATTTTAACACAGATCTCTGCAAGGATGTTGACAAGAAACCGAGAGGAGCTGTGATCTAAGCAGCCTATTTATAAACCGTCTGATTTTGCCTGTCCCTTGCAGTCCATGCTTATATTTAGCTTGCAATTAAAATAATGCAATGCAAAACAGGTATAACTTTTCACTTATAGATAACTGATGCTTTCTTTAAATAGATCTTCTTCCTTTTGTCTTTTCTACTGCATTATCTGCATGCGTATCAATGGTATATGAAGTTAAAATATATTAAAATATAAAATATGCAAAATGTTTCAGTTTCAAGTATGATTTTGTTTTATACATTATGCATGCAATGTTAATATGTGTTAAAAATTGCATGAGCACACTTAGAGGAGCTATTCATTGATAAGAGTGTGTCTTCAAGTGAATGAATCATTTTGCAAGGCCCTTTTCTCTCATGATGATGAAGTGTTCAGAGCTTGGCTGTATGACTCATGCTGAAACTGGCTGGCCTTTCACCCATTATAAAATACTGGCTGGAGCTCAGAGCTCACGGCAGTTAGGGATGACCTCACTCTGTTTCTTTATAACGCAAAACGAAATATCCATTTCCCCCCGCGCACCTTGATCAAGACAATTGTTGTGGTTGTTATTGTTGTATTGATTATCTATTTCATTATCTGATTAATTTGAAAATATATACTTTCATAAATCATAGAAATATATTTTTCTCTTCACACTCAACAGCTTTTAGAAATGACACAGGAAACGAACTGAACTGAAGAATGGTCAATTTGAAATGTCTAATGCTAACAACAAATAAACAAAATAATGAATGAATAAATGAATGAATGAATCTGCAGCCAAACCATTTGTTTGATTAAACTTAATTTACTACCAGACTATATAATCACATATAAGGATTAACCCGGGCACGCAGTGGTGAGATCCGTCTGTCTGCTGATGCTGTCCTCAGCGCAATCTTCTCCCTGCGACAGCGCCTTAGGAACCAAGCTGTGTGGTTTTTTTTTGGTGTGTTTTTTTCTTTTCCTTTCTAAGCACAGATTAACTGATCAGCCTTTGAAACACTGGATATCCTGACATGATCGCTGCCTCGCATCACACAGCTTGTGCGCACAATGACCAATGACAAGCGCCATGCTCCATTTTGTGCAACTACACAAAAAAACCTCTAAAGGAGCAAAATGTCAATATGCCATAAATGGAATGGAATTGCTTTGATGAATGCATCATGTCTTTTCTTGTAAATCTCCCGTGCTAGATTTGTATCTTTATTTGTGTAGGTTTACTGTGACAGAAACTGAGAAAATTGTACACTTAAAAAATAAAGAAAAGAAAGGATAGGTAACAATCAATTTTCATGAAAATCTCAGTCTATCTGCAATGAAGGTAAAGCAGACACTTGTGATAATATATGATCCCTCACCTGTGAACCTGCCTCAACCTTACTCAGCTACCCAAGCAATAACACAAGTTATTTGATATCTCTCGGACTATTTTTCCCTTGATTTTCCTCTTGTGTTTAGCAATCCTCTTAAGTTTGGTTGTGCAGGAGTTTTCACCCCAGGCCTTTTCCTAGAAAACCCACTGATGCATTCTTAATCCTAAAACTGCTAGTGGGTAATAGATGCCAATGCTCCATCTGGGACCAACATCCCCAAACTGAGTGAGTCCTGCCATTCACAATGAATTCTTAATGCTGATCACAGGCTATCGCTCTTGGCCAGGCACAGCCTAAAATAAATACACAGTGAACCTTTACCAGGCAGAATCGCTGAAATCATCTATACAGAGAAGATTCTCACTTTTCTCATGCAGAAGCAGACAAGCTATTTCTAAATGTAGCATACAAGTGCAAATAGGATTTTTTTTTCCCAAACATCACCAAACATGAGTATTCTCCACAATAGCTCAAATGCCCTATTGTGAAAACCCTAAAAAAGTAGCAAATCTCATCAGCACAATATGATGTGTCCTACATTTCTGGAAGAATAAGCATGCAAGCAAATTAACAAATAAACAATTATGTATGTATGTTATAGTACACTGCTGAAAAGGTTGCAGCAGGATACACAGCTTTGTTTTAACAGATAGAAAAATCTTCCCCCAGTCCCCGAGGTGACCCTTCACATTAGCTTCTGCTGTTTCTACAGATCACAGACACACGGATTTGAGATGCAGGGTGTATTAATTCATCATGACATTCTATCTTCCATTAGACTAGAGGTTATGAAAGCAGAGTACAAGAGTGTATCAAGATGTGTGTCTGTCTGCTGCAATCACCTTGTGAAATGCATGTTGTTTTTTATTTGGTATATTTTCTCGTTTTGTTTTTCAAGTTGAAGTCATTGCCAGAAGCGTTCTTCTGTTTAAATCAACGATACGAGAAACAGTATGCCGTATTTCCTTACTGTGCCAAATGCATTTCATCTTATATGCTTGAGACAGTACATGAAGCTCAGCATGCAAAACATTACCAGAGGCAGTTTTAAAACCTATAGGCTGGGAAAAACAAACACAAACATATAATAATAATACTAATAATAATGACACAATCCTAAAATATTAACCAGTGTTAATAACTACATAGATAAATAGACTACTTGCGTTGTAAAGCTTTAACACTGGGTGTTTGAAATATGTGTGATTATATTATACACAAATCTGTGATTTTATAGAATATGTGAACCATGTTTTGCCATAACATAACAGCATGTAATGAAATGTATTTCTAGAAGGTATCCACATTGATCTCAAGGTGCCTTCTGAAGAATCGAACATTCAAGTGGAATTTCACAGGCTGGCTTAAGGGCTTCCCAGTGCCCTGCTGCACACAACACAGTCCCCCAGCTGAGACAGGCTTTGCAGATTGTGCTGCACATGCTCCATCATTCTCCAGATCCAATCTATCACTAATGACACCGTGGAACAAAAGGTCCTGCAATAATTGCTTGTGTGTACAGTCAATAGCAAATAATAATGTATGAGCTGAGGTTTATTTGTGTGTGTATGTATATATAAATATATATACATACACACACAGACAGAGAGAGAGAGAGAGAGACATTTTCAAGACATTAGCATTTAGTGTTGCATGAATACAATGCACATTATATACTAGTAACAGTATGGTAACTGAGACATAAGCACAAAGGAATATTAGCTTTTTGTATCCAAGTGTTTGGGTTTCATGTATAAAGAAATAAAAAGATATGTATCACTGGTTTAATTGTTTAAGCAACTGCACATCACTTGACGTGTGCCATATATTCATAATATACAAATCAATTAATGACAATATATGTATATCTGTATATACATGTTAAAGTCCTGATGAATTTGGCTTATTCAGCATAAGACATGCTGAAGGTGAAGAGGGAAAAGAAGAAAAAAAACATACCTACACAGAAAGCTGTCTCTCACTAATGGAGTCCTCAGTGCATAATGGAATTGATCTTTGATGTCTTTCCCTATAATAGATTTCGGAGTGCATTGCTTCTCTATAAGGTTAATAATAATAATAATAATAATAATAATAATAATAATAATAATAATAATAATAATAATAATAATAATAATAAATGCATTCATTTATTTTTTGTACATTTTAGAGAAAGGTTAAATAAAAGTAGAATGCATTGTTGTAATATCACTAATTGGATTCATGTTTAATACTATATGAAATCCTTTTATTACAATGAGTATGTAAATGGATTAAATCATATTCATATTTCAAATGTATAGGTTATCATGAAGCTGGGTGTTTTTTTTTTTGTTTGTTTATTTGATTTTTTGTCTTTACAGTCAAGCATTCTGCACATTTCAAAGATTCGATTATAAGTGAAAAGTAATCCACATACCTAAGCCATAGTGCACAATCAGCAACAATGAAAACATGAACAAGGGATTTGGCAATACTCAGCATATTTACAAGGATATGTCAGTAGAAAAGTATAAGAACTAGTACTGCATGAAGGTGCTTTATCTCTACAGGGTTTCTGTACAGACAGGGTGGGGCACCTTTGCTTTTCTTAACATATAATTCCATTGTCCATTTACAAGGTGATATAGGAAGAACAAATTTGCTGTTTTCTCTTTAGGCTGAAATTTAGAAAGCTGAACACTCAAAATATCCCCATCCCTCGAGCATCATGCAGATCCAATATTAATAAAAACAGCTATGGCTTGTGAAGGGAAATCTTAATGTACCTTTTCTGCAATTTACTTAAAATGAACATGCTGACATGGTTTCAAATTTGCTTCTAAAGAGAAGAGTAGTGCATGCTTTTAAGTATAGTGAAGGTTAATTAACTTGACTCATTGAGTCCCTATGCTCCTCTGAATGGTATTTGGATTACAAATTAGTAGCAATTTATGCAAAAGGGATTTCTGGAAGAGGGACTGATTACAATTTGCATGCATTTTAGGACAGAGTATATAAAGGCAGAAATAAGAAGATACAATTCATGTTTCTTATTCATTATTATTATTATTATTATTATTATTATTATTATTATTATTACTATTGTTGTTGTTGTTGTTGTTGTTGTTGTTCATGTATTATGATTCTCAAATATATTAAAAGAGAACACATACAAGTAAAACTAATTCTACTCAAAGTTACTGAGTGGAATGTGGAATGTTCTATGGGTTGTTCAGTTTAGTTCTAATTATTTGCAAGCTCAAGCAGACATTTAATATTATAGAAAAAAGAAGAAAATGTTATAGAAATAATATTCTGAATAGATGTAGGAATTACCCACTTGTAAATGTATATATTTGTTTAAATTATATTACATGATGAAAGCGTGCTACTGTGTGAGTACTTGAAATCAAGTCTACATCTGGGAAATAGTTGACTAATTGCTTAATTACTTCTTGCCTCTTCTCTTGACACTATAGAACAAACAGTGCAAATGAGCTGCCAAGTCTTTCAATGTATAAAGCAGTGTTTATAAATATGGTTATGAAAGTGTGTGACAGAAACTCAAGATTTAAATTAAGCTGGAAATGTTTTGATAAAATTGATATAACAAAGAGCACACTTTGATTTAACCAGGTCTCTTGAGAACGAATGATCAGTCAGATCATTTTTTGCTCAAGCGGAAATTCAAATTCATGGCTTCAACAAAAATGAGGTCATTTTAATTTCTAGCACAGTCCCACAGACTGCTAATCCATATAGCTCATTCGACCAGAAAAAAGTTTGGTAACCTTAAAATCATATTTTACACTGCATTCATTGTGTCTTTCATTGCTGCACTAAGTTGAGAGCAAATGAAATCCAACAAACATGACCATATTTAACATATTAATAGACATACATTCTGACACTGAGAGTAGTCATATTTAATACGTGTCTCTTGTCTTTTGACACCTTTGTAAACCTTGTCCTAATTGATGCGAGAGTGGGAGAGGTCAACTGTGTTCTGGGTTCTGCAATATTGTTTTCCAAAAGCTTACTTTTGTATTCTTATTTTTGTTAAAATAAAAACGTTGTGTAGGGTCCCATCGTAGACTTTTACATTCTGTACAAGATTTGTCAAAGAACCTCTTTCTTTAAACTGTTATTTTGTTCACGGTGCTGTCCCTCTTCACGATGCCGATGGCCAATAGTGACACCAACTGTCTAAACCAATAATTGCAATCAATTGAGGGGTGGCACTCGGGGGGGAAATATTTAGATCGGGTGATACATGGACGCAACAAAATGTCTTGTCACTCTAAAAAGTGTGTGTGTGGCGGGGCAATTTGTGTGCCCCCATCCCAGTCCTGCCACTTTTAATAGTGAGTTACTTTCCCTGTTGCCCTACCCGTGGTGGCGCAACTCAACAGTACGCAATGCTGTCCATAGTATTTCTTTACAGTTTAACAAAAAATAGACAAGAGGTAAATCTGATAGATAGATAGATAGATAGATAGATAGATAGATAGATAGATAGATAGATAGATAGATAGATAGTTTTTGTGAATAGCTACCTACTGATTTAAATGTTATTACATTGGTATATTACATTATTTCATATGAGTGCTCATAGATTAAGTAATGTTGTATCATTGATGGTTTAGTTTTAACTAGAGGGTGTTTTGAGCCATTAAATGGAAACATGAACAGGCCTAATAAATTCTGATGCAGTGAAAATAAACGCATCATTAAGTATTTTAATTTCAGGATTAGAAAGGAAACAAGTCTTAAGCATGTAGAACTGGGCGAATGACGAGGAAACTGTATTTGTTTTCTCATCCATCAGCCACTGCAGCGTCGAGACTGCCTGTGCGCAGGATTTCAGCACCAAGCTGCTGGACAGCGACCCTCAGAGAGCCGCTTCACTCCTGGCGGGTAAATAGTGCACTTCATGCCACCAGAGCAGCTGATCACACAGACACAGTACACAGACACAGTACACCATGGAAATGCTCAACACGAGTACGAGAAAACACCTTAGTCTTCCTTCAACAAACCTCGAAATTATTAGATTGTATGGAAAATACTGGAGGATTATGTCTGAAGATGAAGGTGATGATGATGTTTATTAACACTAGTGCCTTTAATTATTTTATTTTTAATGCATATATTGCACTGTTCCCTTATTTAAAGCTGTTTGCACTGTCTTACCTCGTTATCCGAGGCGCACTGCTGAGGCCGTTTATAGGAGCTCGTTCTGCTGGCTGTCCCGGTGTCCCCATCCGGATTGGGAAAAGGCGCGTTAAAAATCAAAAAGTCACTCTTCGAGGCCTCGGAAGTTAAACACACGTCATACTGCTGGGTTTGCGAGTAAGACCAGCTCCCGTCAGGGTTCGTGGTGATCACTGGGGTGGTGTACCTGTTTAAATTGTCCGCTCTATTGTGGCACTTTACAACGATTACACCAAGGAGAGTCAACACAAATACAACAGAAACCGAGATGATGGAGATTAGCAGATACAAATTTAAATAGCTGAAATATGCTTCATTTGTAGTCGATTTCCGTAATTCCAGTTGTATTTCATTTGAACTTTCCACAAGGAAAACAGCAAGAGATACAGTAGATGTCAAAAACGGCGTTCCGTGATCTTTCACCAAAACCACCAATGTTTGCTGATTTGGGTCATTGTCAGTTAAATGTCTCCTTGTTCGTATTTCTCCACTGCTGGTACTAATGCTAAACAGATTCGTGCTTTTGGGTTCTGCTATTTGATATGAAAGCAATGCGTTATATCCCGAATCGGCATCAACAGCCCGGATTTTCGCCACAAAAAATCCAACGTCAGCTGAATAGGGGATGTTTACTGAATCGGTGTCTGTATGATAGGGTGGCAGTATCCCTGGACTGTTGTCATTCTCATCCAGGATGAAAAGGTTCACAGTGACGTTACTGCTTAGTGGAGGGACACCGGCATCAGTGGCTTGAACTTGAAACTGGAACGTTTTTACTTCCTCATAATCAAAAGACTGCATGCTGTAAATATCTCCACTAACAGAGTTCACGTTTATTATAGTAGAAATAGGAACTGTCTTTATGGCCGTTTCTAACAAATAATAGGTTACTAGAGCATTGCCATTTAAATCAGCGTCGACTGCAGACAATGTGCATATTCTTGTGCCTGGTGGACTATTTTCTTTTAAATAAACATCAAGTATAGGCGCTGCGAAACGTGGTGCGTTATCGTTCACATCAGAAACAAGTACGGTTATAACGCTGGTGCTGGAGAGAGGCGGTGTCCCCTCATCTATTGCTACGATTGTGATATTGTGCTCAGACTCAATTTCTCGATCCAACTTTCCCTCCAGGACGAGTGAATAATAGTTCTGGTAGGAGGCGTTCAGTTTGAACGGGCCTTTGCCGGAAATGTGAGAAGTAACCTTCCCATTTTTGCCACCGTCCAAATCTGACACAGTAATGAGGGCAATGACCGTGCCTGCGGCAGAGTCCTCTTTGATTGGATTAAATAGGGATGTCACAGCTATTCCGGGAGCATTGTCATTAATGTCTATCACTTCCACTAAAACTTTACAGTGCGTGGACGCAGGCATGTGACCTTTATCCTGAGCTTGAATTCGGATTTCATAAAAACTGGTCCCTTCGAAATCCAAATCCCCGGCAACTATAATTTCTCCTGTGTCGTGTCCAATATCGAAGCTATTTAATACATTATTCTGCCCACGATTAATTAAGCTATAAACGATTTCACCATTTAAGCCTTCATCGGCGTCTGTGGCATTTAGTCTCAGAACTACTGTTCCGCGGGGGGCATTTTCAAGCACAGCGACTTTGTAGACCGGTCTGTTAAACACAGGGGCATTGTCATTGGCATCCAGTACATTTACAGTTATGAGTGAAGACCCGGATCGAGGTGGTTTTCCACCATCTAAAGCCGTGAGCACAAGCTGAATAAATGACTGTTTCTCTCGATCTAAAGCTTTCTGCAGTAATAACTCTACAGACCGGCCGTGCTTACTATCTCCCTGCAAATCGAGAGTAAAGTATTCATTTGCACTGAGACTATATGTACTAACAGAGTTACTACCGACATCCGGATCATTGGCACTTTCTAGAGGAAATCTAGCCCCTGGGAATGTAGACTCGGCAATATCAAAAACCAGTGATTCAACGGGAAAAGCAGGCGCATTATCGTTGACATCTAGTATATTTATTTTAATGCGATGTACAACCAAAGGGTTATGAGCAATGGCCTCTAAATCTACGGAACAAGAGAGAGTGCCGGGGCAAAGCTGTTCTCTGTCGATCCTCTCACTCACAGTCAGAAAGCCGCTGCTTACATTTACCTCAAAGTACCTCTTTTTGTTTCCATAGACGATTTCAAACCTACGTTTCCCAAAGTCTTGAACCGGGAGAGACAAATCCTTTGCTAGATTCCCAACAATTGTCCCTTCGGCTACCTCCTCTGACACAGTGTAGATTATTTGTGCAGATACTGAATCCCACAAGCACGGCGCCAGGAAAAACACAAAATGTATTCCCACCCACTGTTTTTGGATAGAAAAATCCATTGCAGATGATCTACATACGTCTGCAGTTCAATGCGTCGTAATACAGAAATCCAAGAATCAGGTTTTTTGAAAATCTCTCGTACATCCTTCTACCCAGCACGATCACTCTGCATTATACGTCGACAAAGGCTCGATGTTTGCGTTTTCTTTCACATTGAAGGAGGGGCCAGAGTAAACCCCTATCTTTATCGCCTTGTTGGTACACTACGACACCAAGTGGTTGGAAATATGTTGCTAAAAAGTATTTTAAAGACTTGTATTATTATGTTTTGAAGTCAAACTGTGAGCCCAGCAATTGTAAAACAATAATACGAAATATAACAATTGAATGTCATGTAATATGAACATTTCTGAAACTGATAATGAGAAATAGTTGCTTGCTGTACTTAGTCTATTATACAATACACCCCACAGCACATTACTGCCACCACATGTGACTGCAACACGCAGTCTTCAGTCACTCTTATCCTGTGTTATAGATTAATTGATTCATTCTTCGTATTACTGTCTGGGTGCACAATTAGGAAATATTTCCTTTCATTCACGTAAGCGTCTGAGTAAACGTCAAAGATATAATTGGCTTCCCCTTCTCTGAAACAAGTTATTCGAAAGCAAAATTACAACGTAAATACTTTAAATCCACAGCCGATTCGAGATACAGTACAATCGAGAACATTGTAATTATGATAACTGCACGATATGGCCTTACATCTGAAAGAGAAAACACAGCACTGAAATTCGTATACACCAGACGAGAAGTGCTCAGCTCCTGGGCCTGTACAGTGTATAGGAGAATCGGAAATAGGTGTCACACGACAATGCAAATATGTAACTATAGTTTTATGAAATTCAAAGATCTACAAGACACGGATTTCCTGATGGATCTGAACAATAAAATACACGTCACTGCTAACTAATTGAGAACACATGTGTACGTGACAATTGCAACATATATTGCACACATATTGAATAATATATTAAAAGTCTGTTAAGGATGATCTTACCTCCATGTTATTGGACATTTCCTGATTCCTTTTAAACGTATCATTGCCATTAATATTAATTAGGTCTCCACTTGAAGGGGGAAACGGAGAGTTAAAAACCACGACGTCACTCTTCAGGGTGTCTGAGCTGAAACACACGTCATACTGCTGAGTAGTTTTAGAGTAAGACCAGCTCCCGTCAGGGTGTGTGGTGATCATTGGGGGGCTGTACCCGCTGAAACTGTCATCCCTCCTGTGGCATTTCACAACTATTAAACTGAGGAGGCTGATGAGAAATATGACTGACACTGAAACAATAGCGATAAGCAAATACAAATTTAAATCGGAAAAACTGTCTTCCTTTTTGGGCAAATGTCTGAATTCCGATTGCATTTCTGATGAGCTCTCCACGACCACTACGTCAATAGAAACAGTAGCAGATAAGGCAGGTGTTCCGTTGTCAGTAACCAAAATGACCAAAGGATGCGATTGTAAATCATTTTCAGTCAAACGTCGCTTTGTCCTTATTTCTCCCGTGTTGCTACGAATACTAAAGATATCAGTTCGTTTGGGTTCAAGAACGTGATAAGAAAGCCATGCATTGTAGCCAGAATCGGCATCTATAGCGCGGATCTTTGCCACGAAATAGCCAATGTCTGCAGATAAAGGGATGTTTTCTGTGTTAGACGTGCCTTCTGGAGAGTACGGCGGCAGAATGCCAGGACTGTTGTCGTTCTGGTCGAGAATAAAAACGTTCACAGTTGCGTTACTGCTCTGCCGAGGCATCCCTGCATCAATGGCTAGCAGCTGAAATTGTAAAGTTTTAACTTCCTCATAATCAAAGGTCTGTATTGCATATATTTCACCGCTTACAGAGTTCACGTTAATGATAGTGGAAACGGGCACCCCTTGCACTGACGTTTCCCGCAAAGAATAAGTCACTTCAGAATTTTCATTTAAATCAGGGTCAAACGCGGAAGCAGTGAAAATAAGAGTTCCGGGTGGACTGTTTTCCTTTAAATAAACCTCAAGAACAGGCTCGGGAAAACGCGGTGCGTTGTCATTTACATCCACAACATTGACATGAATGACGCTGGTGCTGGACAGAGGCGGTTTCCCGTCGTCCGTGGCTGTGATGGTGACATTATACCGGGAAACGCTCTCCCTGTCCAAAGGTCCAGCGAGAATTAAAGAGTAGTAATTCCGATAGGACATCTGAAGTTTGAAAGGGGCATCCCCTTGAATAAGGCAATTCACCTTTCCATTGTCACCGCTGTCTCTGTCAGAAACTGTAATCAGAGCAATGGCTGTGCCTGGTTTTGCGTCTTCCTTGACATTGTTTAAAAGAGATGTTACAGCAATGTCCGGGGCGTTGTCATTTACATCTATAACTTCCACCAGCACTTTACAGTGCGTGGCCATTGGTGACTGACCTTTATCCTGGGCCTGAACACGAATTTCATACGCCTTCTTTTCTTCAAAATCAATGTCCCCTTTAACAGTGATTTCACCAGTTCTGGGATTGATTTGAAACGTATCTAAGATTTTTTCTTGTCCATGTTTGTTAAAGAAATACACAATCTCGCCGTTTACCCCTTCGTCTAAATCTGTTGCATTAAGAGTTATAACAGAAGCCCCATGGGGTACATTTTCAGGCACACGGACTTTATAGACAGAACTACTGAAAGCTGGTGTATTGTCGTTATTATCTAATACGTTTATGGTTAACTCAGAGGTCCCGGATTTAGGTGGTTTCCCCCCATCAACAGCAGTCAGCACTAGATGGATCACAGGCTGTTTCTCTCGGTCTAAAGCTTTCTGCAGCACTAACTCCGCAGACACACTCTGATCACCGCCGCTCTGCACATCCACAGAGAAATGATCATTTGGACTCAGTTTATATGTCTTTACAGAATTTGTGCCAACATCCGGATCAGACGCACTCAACAATGCAAACCTCACTCCAGGGAAAGTTGATTCCGAAATGTTTAAATACTGCTGCTTAACAGGGAAGAGAGGCGAATTGTCATTGATATCTAAAATATTTATTTCAATGCGGTAAAGATTCAAGGGAAGGTTAACAATAGCTTCTAACTCAACTGCACATGCGAGACTGCTCGGACACAGCGCCTCTCTGTCAATCCTTTCATTCACATAGAGAATGCCTGTTTTAAGATTGACCTCGAAATACCTTTTCTTCGATCCATAGACGAGCTGAAACAATCGCGATTCCAGTTCTTGAATATTGAGGTTCAAATCCTTGGCTAAATTTCCAACAACGGACCCGGGGTTTACCTCTTCGGAAACAGAATACACAATTTGCCCAGATACTGGATGACAAAAGCAAACCAATAGCAGGAAGAGAAGAATAAGCCGCGTACATTCCCTTTGGTGAGATAAAACCATTGTTGTAAAATCCTTTAGAAATTCGATGTTTACAATCCAGATAATGATGGTACAAGAAATACAGTTATTTCAACAGAACCATTGCTGCAGAAAATAATATCCTGCATTCGCAATCCTCCCAATACGCGTATTCCTTCCTACGATGCATTACAACAGTATTCCTCACTGACCACGTTATTGTCTACAGGAAGGAGGAGCCCGGAAAGCTTCCACCATATATTTGCTTTATTGATAAACAGCGACACCATGCGCGGAAAAATACAAAAATACTGTTTGGAATTATTAAAATTCAGTATAGGAATAAACAACGACTATCTTTATTATTATTATTATTATTATTATTATTATTATTATTATTATTATTATTATTATTATTATTACTATTAAACCCCCATCTGTCCATATCGAGTGAAACTACGCCTATATTAGCATTAAAATTCCTCTTGAAATTTTCAGGCTGTCATTCATTCTTAATATAACCAATTCTGGGCATTATTTTGATAATGAGGTACATACCAAGATACGATTTCTAAGATAATTTCCCACGGTTGCAAAGTACAGAAAACTTACAACGCAACATGCAAGAGCTCAATACCATTGCACAACGGCCACCACCGCCAACAATAACAACCACAATAAGAACAATACGGATTATTGTTGCCATTGTTCCCAATTCACATGTTCTACATTTAGCAAAACGCATTACATTTAAAAAAACATAATGAATTACTCTGATAGTATTTACTTGCTTATGCATTTCAAGTTATTGTAATAAAATAATCTATAAGGTTATATCCACATTGGACGAATTTCAACTTAATTCAGATCTGGACGTGATTAAAATCTTACCTCAAAGTTTGAAAACCTCGCTTGATTCCGTTTGAAAGTGTCTGTTCCTTCAATACTAATCAGATCTCCATCCTGAGGCGGAAACGGTGAGTTAAAAACCACGACGTCACTCTTCAGGGTGTCTGAGCTGAAACACACGTCATACTGCTGAGTAGTTTTAGAGTAAGACCAGCTCCCGTCAGGGTGTGTGGTGATCATTGGGGGGCTGTACCCGCTGAAACTGTCATCCCTCCTGTGGCATTTCACAACTATTAAACTGAGGAGACTCAGCACAAATATCACTGACACTGAGACAACCGCGATGAGCAAATAGAGATTTAAATGTGAGAATCCGCCCTCCTCTTTCGGCAGTTTCCTCAGTTCCGATTGCGTTTCCGCACTATTTTCAACAACCACAACATCTATAGACACCGTGGCTGAAAGTTGCGGTTGTCCATTATCCGAAATTAAAATTACCAACGGATGTGTTTTCATATCATTGTCACTTAATCGTCGCTTTGTCCTAATTTCTCCAGTGCTGGTGCTGATTCGGAACAGATCCGTTCTCTTGGGCTCAACAATGTGATAAGAAAGCAGCGCATTGTATCCAAAATCCGCATCCACAGCCCTGATCTTCGCCACAAAGTATCCCGCTTCAGCAGAATAAGGGATGTGCTCAGTGTTACCAGAGCCGTGCTCAGAGTAGGGAGGCAGGATCCCGGGGCTGTTGTCATTCTCATCCAGGATAAAAACGCTCACAGTGACGTTGCTGCTTTGCGGAGGGACACCGGCATCAGTGGCCTGAACCTGAAACTGGAACGTTTTCACCTCCTCATAATTAAAAGTCTGCATGCTGTATATATCTCCACTGACAGAGTTCACATTCACTGCAGTAGAAACTGGAACTCCTGTGTTGGAATTCTCCAGTAAAGAATAAGTCACTCGGGCATTGTCATCTAAATCCGGATCAAACGCAGACACAGTGTGTATAACCGCGCCTACTGGGTTGTTCTCCTTCACATACACTTCATAAACAGGTTTTATAAAGCGCGGCGCGTTGTCGTTCACATCTGAAACGTGTACGGTAATAACGCTGGTGCTGGAGAGAGGAGGGGTCCCTTCATCCGCTGCTGTGATGGTGACATTGTACTGAGAAGCGCTCTCTCGGTCCAGCGCCCCCCCGACCACTAAAGAGTAATAGTTCTTATAGGATGACTGCAGTTTGAAAGGAACTGATCCAGCAATTTGTGAGTGGAATTTGCCATTTTTACCAGCGTCTTTATCTTGTATGGTAATTAACGCAATCGCTGTTCCTATTTCAGCATCTTCTTTAAGTTGGCTCGACAGTGATGTTATAGTTATTTCTGGGGCGTTATCATTCAGATCTAAAACTTCCACCAGCACCTTACAGTGAGAAGCCAAGGGAGTTTGACCTTTGTCTTCAGCCTGGACATGAATCTCAAATAAATGTTGTTTCTCATAGTCTAAATCCCCTCTAACCGTGATATCGCCATTATTTGGATTAATGGAAAAAAAATCTAGGGAGTTACCATTTTCCTGATTGATAAAAGAATAAACAATCTCACTATTTGCACCTTCATCTATATCGGTTGCATTAAGTCTTGTCACTGTTGTGCCATAAGGCACGTTCTCAGAAACCTGAACTTTATACAGTGAGCTACTGAATATGGGCCTATTGTCATTGTTATCTCTAACATTTACAATAATCAGTAAAGTCCCAGACCGGGGTGGTTTCCCCCCATCAACAGCAGTCAGCACTAGATGGATCACAGGCTGTTTCTCTCGGTCTAAAGCTTTCTGCAGCACTAACTCCGCAGACACACTCTGATCACCGCCGCTCTGCACATCCACAGAGAAATGATCATTAGGACTCAGTTTATATGTCTTTACAGAGTTGCTGCCCACGTCTGGATCATAGGCCCTTGGCAAAGGAAATTTTACTCCAGGAGATTCAGATTCGGAAATATTTAAATGTCTTGATTTTACACGGAAATCAGGGGAATTGTCATTGATATCTAAAATATTGACTTCAACACTGAACAAATTTAACGGAAGATTGAGAATAGCTTCTAAATTAACAGCGCAAGAGAGAGAATTAGGACACAGTGCCTCTCTGTCGATTCTTTCGTTTACATAGAGAATTCCAGTTTTTAAATTTACCTCAAAATACTTCTTGTTGGATCCGGATACAATCTGAAACATACGCGACTCCAATTCTTGCACGTTGAGATTTAAATCCTTAGCTATATTCCCGACAATCGTCCCTTGATTCACCTCCTCTGAAACTGAATACACGATGTGTCCGAAACCAAGATCCCAAAGGCAAAACAGCAACAAAAAACATATCCACACGTAGTCCCTTTGGTCTGACATCGTGGGGTTCGTCCCTACGTATTCATTAAAAGCAGTGTTGTGTATCAGCAGAAGAAATAAAATCACTGCACAAGATCCATTTTTGTGAACAGAAAACAAGGATCAGCGAATACCGTTTTCTACGCCACCTATTTCTTCTGCGTCCTACTATAACAAAGCTCTCAATGGCTGTGCGTGGCTTTCAAAGCGAGGAGGAGCCCTGGAAAGGGTGAAGCGGAATTTCACATCGTCGGTCAATAGTGACACCATGTGGATATTCAAACATATCAAGCAATTACACTTATATTTTACACTCACTCTAGCAGTACAATTCAATTTGGTTATTATTATTATTATTATTATTATTATTATTATTATTATTATTATTATTATTATTATGTGTAATATTAGGTAACGCACTTGGATACAATTGGAAACCAGTTGCTATTTTAATTCTGTGTTAAATTCACAGCACAGTTCACAACATAGTCTAACAGTTATACAGGCGCTTTAGTTAACAAAACACGTTGCTGGTATTTAATGATTTCAATATAAATTACAATGTTGTTTCAGTGTGAAACATAAAATGTTCTTACATACTGGATTATTTTCCACGAATGTATGTAACTAAATTATACTGATCAAACCCACAAACACCGGGGTGAAGGAAACAGACAAATTACACATTTCTCTAAAAATCTATTTAAAACTGTCTCATTACAAGAAACATTATCTTACCTCCAAAAACTGAGATCTCATTTGATTTCCTTTCAGAGTGTCAGTCCCAGAAATACTAATCAGATCTCCATCTTGAGGTGGAAACGGAGAGTTAAAAACCACGACGTCACTCTTCAGGGTGTCTGAGCTGAAACACACGTCATACTGCTGAGTAGTTTTAGAGTAAGACCAGCTCCCGTCAGGGTGTGTGGTGATCATTGGGGGGCTGTACCCGCTGAAACTGTCATCCCTCCTGTGGCATTTCACAACTATTAAACTGAGGAGACTCAGCACAAATATCACTGACACTGAGACAACCGCGATGAGCAAATAGAGATTTAAATGAGAAAACCCGTCCTCCTTCTTTTGCACATGACGAAACTCTGACTGCATTTCAGCCGCGCTCTCGACAGCAACGACATCAATAGACACGGTGGCCGATAAGGATGGCTCTCCGCTGTCAGAAACCAGAATGACCAATGGATGCGTTTTCAAGTCATTCTCACTCAGACGTCTCTTAGTCCTTATTTCTCCAGTGCTGGTGCTGATTCGGAACAGATCCGTTCTCTTGGGCTCAACAATGTGATAAGAAAGCAGCGCATTGTATCCACAATCCGCATCCACAGCCCTGATCTTCGCCACAAAGTATCCCGCTTCAGCAGAATAAGGGATGTGCTCAGTGTTACCAGAGCCGTGCTCAGAGTAGGGAGGCAGGATCCCGGGGCTGTTGTCATTCTCATCCAGGATAAAAACGCTCACAGTGACGTTGCTGCTTTGTGGAGGGACACCGGCATCAGTGGCCTGAACCTGAAACTGGAACGTTTTCACCTCCTCATAATTAAAAGTCTGCATGCTGTATATATCTCCACTGACAGAGTTCACATTCACTGCAGTAGAAACTGGAACTCCTGTGTTGGAATTCTCCAGTAAAGAATAAGTCACTCGGGCATTGTCATCTAAATCCGGATCAAACGCAGACACAGTGTGTATAACCGCGCCTACTGGGTTGTTCTCCTTCACATACACTTCATAAACAGGTTTTATAAAGCGCGGCGCGTTGTCGTTCACATCTGAAACGTGTACAGTAATAACGCTGGTGCTGGAGAGAGGAGGGGTCCCTTCATCCGCTGCTGTGATGGTGACATTGTACTGAGAAGCGCTCTCTCGGTCCAGCGCCCCCCCGACCACTAAAGAGTAATAGTTCTTATAGGATGACTGCAGTTTGAAAGGGACTACTCCTTCAATTCGACAATGTACATTTCCATTTTTACCACTATCTTTATCTAGTACATTAATTAAAGCAATCACTGTTCCTGTTTCAGCGTCCTCCTTCACTGAGCTGGACAGGGATGTGACGGTGATGTCTGGGGCGTTATCATTAACATCCAAAACTTCAACGAGCACTTTACAATGACCAGCTAAAGGGATTTGGCCTCTGTCCTTTGCTTGTGCACGGATTTCGAAAACAGAATTTTCCTCGTAATCCAAATTGCCCTTAACTGTGATTTCCCCAGTTCTGGGATTAATGGAAAATACATCCAGGTTGTTTTCATTTTCTTGGTAGTTAAAACTGTAAACAATTTCACTGTTTAGACCTTCATCTAAATCCGTCGCATTAAGGGTTAAGATAGATGTTCCCAGTGGTACGTTTTCGTAAACAGTCACTTTATACAACGGTTTAGTGAATACAGGAGTATTATCATTTGTATCTAACATGTAAACAATGATTTTTAAAGTCCCAGACCGGGGTGGTTTCCCCCCATCAACAGCAGTCAGCACTAGATGGATCACAGGCTGTTTCTCTCGGTCTAAAGCTTTCTGCAGCACTAACTCCGCAGACACACTCTGATCACCGCCGCTCTGCACATCCACAGAGAAATGATCATTAGGACTCAGTTTATATGTCTTTACAGAGTTACTGCCCACATCGGGATCAGAGGCTCTTGGCAAAGGAAACCTTACTCCTGGAAATGCCGATTCGGAAATATTTAATTGTTTCGATGCCATGCGAAAAGATGGCGAGTTATCATTTATATCTAAAATATTTATTTCAACGCGGTATAAATTCAAAGGACGGTTAACAATAGCTTCTATAAATACAGAGCAAGTCGGAGTACTAAGGCACAGGGCCTCTCTATCGATTCTTTCATTCACATAGAGGATTCCAGTTTTTAAATTTACCTCAAAATACTTCTTGTTGGATCCGAATACAATCTGAAACATACGCGACTCCAGTTCTTGGACATTGAGATTCAAATCCTTGGCTATATTCCCGACAAAAGTGCCTTGATTTACCTCCTCTGATACCGAATACACGATCTGTGCGCCAACACAATCCCACAAGCAAAGCAGCAGCAGAAAACATGTCCACGCATAATCTCTTTCTGTTGACATTGTTGCAGAATCCCTTCCAGTTCAACAAAGACAATCGGTCTCTATTGGGGTAAAGACCAGTATCAACATACTGTATCCATCACAGTAAAGAGAAGTCGCCGATTACAGATACGCAGTCATCTGTGCCCCACACTCATCCTGCGTCTTTCACTAACAAAGCCTTCACCGCTCTGTGCGATATTTCTCAGGACGAGGAGGAGCCCTGAACAGATGGGGACGGATTCTCACTTTCCTGGTCAATAGTGACACCGTGTGGATATACAAGAGCATCAAGAGACCCGTACTGTAACTTCAGATGAGTGTCACTTAGTTGTGTATTTTAGTACCACCGTGTTGCTACATTTGTATAGGTTTGTGATAGAATGGGGCTTCATCCAGACAGCTGTCTTGTGCTCTATGGTGTTATAATACAAATAACGAAACATACATAAGGGTTTTGGAACTCGAACACAGCTAGGTTAATTGCAACATAAAACTGTACAAAATACTGTTGCTGAAAATTAAATACGTGTAAGTTTATTTTCTATTACATTCAATCCCCGCTTTCCAAAAGAATCAGGAATTTGATTTAGTTAATAACTTTCCTTCAAGAACAATGTTTACACGTTTTTCTCTTTTCAAAAAAGATCAAATTGCAACCCCTCATTCTACTACTACAACTACTACTACTAATAGTAATAATACTATCCAGTAGTAGTTGTCCTAGTATAACAATAACTTCACACTGTCACTGTACAGTAGACACCAACAGCTTACATCAAAGTGAAATATAATTACTTCTTAGTAACCTCGGTGAAAGTGTATTAAATAGAAAATCCCGTGTTATGCATTTCACTTCACAACCCTTTGGCTGGTTTCACAGACCTCAATTGGCCGTACTCAAGGACGACTCTACTACTACTGTGAAACAAGACCAAATTATTATAAATGAATAACCTACGGATTACGACATTTTACTATGCTTTGCGGTTGCTTAAATAATAGTAGCCTACTTTCACACAAGCAATCAGTACAAATATACAGACATACACGGTAAGGACACCATACAGAGTTTAATGTATGTTAATTTATATGAGTCAGATTATACGAATTGTGGCCTTACCTCAAAATTCTGGTAGATCGCTTGTTTGCGTTTAACAGAGTCAGTCCCATTAATACTAATCAGATCTCCATCTTGAGGTGGAAACGGTGAGTTAAAAACCACGACGTCACTCTTCAGGGTGTCTGAGCTGAAACACACGTCATACTGCTGAGTAGTTTTAGAGTAAGACCAGCTCCCGTCAGGGTGTGTGGTGATCATTGGGGGGCTGTACCCGCTGAAACTGTCATCCCTCCTGTGGCATTTCACAACTATTAAACTGAGGAGACTCAGCACAAATATCACTGACACTGAGACAACCGCGATGAGCAAATAGAGATTTAAATGAGAAAACCCGTCCTCCTTCTTTTGCACATGACGAAACTCTGACTGCATTTCAGCCGCGCTCTCGACAGCAACGACATCAATAGACACGGTGGCCGATAAGGATGGCTCTCCGCTGTCAGAAACCAGAATGACCAATGGATGCGTTTTCAAGTCATTCTCACTCAGACGTCTCTTAGTCCTTATTTCTCCAGTGCTGGTGCTGATTCGGAACAGATCCGTTCTCTTGGGCTCAACAATGTGATAAGAAAGCAGCGCATTGTATCCACAATCCGCATCCACAGCCCTGATCTTCGCCACAAAGTATCCCGCTTCAGCAGAATAAGGGATGTGCTCAGTGTTACCAGAGCCGTGCTCAGAGTAGGGAGGCAGGATCCCGGGGCTGTTGTCATTCTCATCCAGGATAAAAACGCTCACAGTGACGTTGCTGCTTTGTGGAGGGACACCGGCATCAGTGGCCTGAACCTGAAACTGGAACGTTTTCACCTCCTCATAATTAAAAGTCTGCATGCTGTATATATCTCCACTGACAGAGTTCACATTCACTGCAGTAGAAACTGGAACTCCTGTGTTGGAATTCTCCAGTAAAGAATAAGTCACTCGGGCATTGTCATCTAAATCCGGATCAAACGCAGACACCGTGTGTATAACCGCGCCTACTGGGTTGTTCTCCTTCACATACACTTCATAAACAGGTTTTATAAAGCGCGGCGCGTTGTCGTTCACATCTGAAACGTGTACAGTAATAACGCTGGTGCTGGAGAGAGGAGGGGTCCCTTCATCCGCTGCTGTGATGGTGACATTGTACTGAGAAGCGCTCTCTCGGTCCAGCGCCCCCCCGACCACTAAAGAGTAATAGTTCTTATAGGATGACTGCAGTTTGAAAGGTACTGAACCATATAGGCGACAATGTACATTACCATTTTTGTCACTGTCCTTATCCAATACGGTAATTAATGCAACCACTGTTCCTATTTTAGCATCTTCTTTTACTGTACTTGAAAGCGATGTAACAGTTATGTCTGGGACGTTATCATTCAGATCTAAGACTTGAATAAGCACCTTGCAGTGCGTAGCCAGCGGAGTCTGGCCTTTATCCTGCGCCTGGATATGAATCTCATACGCATTGTTTAACTCGTAATCCAAATTTCCCTTCACTGTAATTTCACCTGTATCGGCGTTGATGGCAAAGTTTTCCTGAGAATTGTCATTTTCTTGATTAATAATTGAGAAAACAATGTCACTATTTACACCTTCATCTAAATCCGTGGCATTTAGTTTTATTACAGTTGATCCGTAAGGCACATTCTCAGAAACGCTAACTCTGTACAGAGGTTTACTGAAAACGGGAGTGTTGTCATTAATATCTAACACATTTACAATAATCTGTAAAGTCCCCGATCTCGATGGTTTCCCCCCATCAACAGCAGTCAGCACTAGATGGATCACAGGCTGTTTCTCTCGGTCTAAAGCTTTCTGCAGCACTAACTCCGCAGACACACTCTGATCACCGCCGCTCTGCACATCCACAGAGAAATGATCGTTAGGACTCAATTTATAAGTCTTTACAGAGTTACTGCCCACGTCTGGATCATAGGCCCTTGGCACTGGAAATTTTAATCCTGGAAATGCGGACTCGGATATATTCAAATGTCTTGATTTCACACGAAAAGCGGGAGCATTATCATTTATATCTAAAATGTTTACTTCAACGCGATATAAATTCAAAGGATTCTTAACAATAGCTTCCAAATTTAAAGAGCAAGAGAGAGAATTAGGACACAGCGCCTCTCTGTCGATTCTTTCGTTTACATAGAGAATTCCAGTTTTTAAATTTACCTCAAAATACTTCTTGTTGGATCCGGATACAATCTGAAACATACGCGACTCCAATTCTTGGACATTGAGATTTAAATCCTTAGCTATATTCCCGACAATCGTCCCTAGATTCACCTCCTCTGAAACTGAATACGCGATCTGTCCGCACACCAGATCCCACAAGCAAAACAGCAACAAAAAACATATCCATGAATATTCTCTCTGGTCTGACATTCCTGCGATTTCTTATGGATTCAAAAATATCGATATCCGACACGGTAACAGAAAATATCCACCATATCCAGCACCGTATGAAGAAAAGGGTAATAACAGATCATGAGTTATGTGTCCCACACTCTTTCTGCGGCTTCCACTAACAAAGCCTCCACTGGTCTGTGCGTTGATATCAGAACGAGGAGGGGCCATAAAAAGCTTAATACGAATTTCTACTTTCTTGGTGAATAGTGACACCGTGTGGATATGATAGTAAATAAAATAAAAATAATAATCCTTACAGTAAGTGAAGAATACCGATTCCATTCATTGTCTTTACATCCGTAACGTCAACATTAATTGTTATATGTCCTACTGTCTTATTGCAAATATCAATTCCGAATTATTCATGGTTTGTTGTTCCATCTCTGTCAAGACTGACAATTGGCTACACATTTCTAATCTGCTCAAAGGGAGACTGACAATACCAACCTAGCATATAAATTATTAGCATTAGATGTTGTGACCAATGTGTTATACCAATGAAAATCCTGATTGCATTATACATCACATGAGGGTATTTTTTTCAAAAGCAAATTGCACTAAAGAATCATTAATCTGCATAATTAATGACAATACCGACATACTACTACGAATAATCTCGAATAATAATCATAATCATTATATCTATACAAATATAATTTCAAAAGAATGGAACCTGGGTGCAATGGCATTTTAATTATACTAGTCCTCCTAGTTATGCACTTTAAAAAGTCTGTACAAAAGATACACAAACTATGCACATAGACGACTTTCTCGTGATGTTTAAAAGAATTGCTTTAACACGCCAATACGCATGCCGAATAAATAAATAAAATAAATAACATCTACATATTCATCACTGAATATATTTATTTAAAACTGATACAGCATTGGAATCGTTATCTTACCTCGAGGTTCTGGCACGTCGTATGATTTCGTTTAATTGAGTGGGTCCCATTAATACTAATCAGATCCCCATCTTAATAATAATAATAATAATAATAATAATAATAATAATAATAATAATAATAATAATAATAGCAAAGAAAGCGTCCGAGTCACGTTATGTTCTGAATACATCTGCATCCATTACTTTTGATTGAGTAAATTCAATATATCAAAACGACTGCTACTTCAAATGTATAAAGTACAGCAATCTGAAAATATAGCTTACCTCCAAAAACTGAGATCTCATCTGATTTCCTTTCAGAGTGTCAGTCCCAGTAATACTAATCAGATCCCCATCTTGAGGTGGAAACGGAGAGTTAAAAACCACGACGTCACTCTTCAGGGTGTCTGAGCTGAAACACACGTCATACTGCTGAGTAGTTTTAGAGTAAGACCAGCTCCCGTCAGGGTGTGTGGTGATCATTGGGGGGCTGTACCCGCTGAAACTGTCATCCCTCCTGTGGCATTTCACAACTATTAAACTGAGGAGACTCAGCACAAATATCACTGACACTGAGACAATGGCGATGAGCAAATAGAGATTTAAATGAGAAAACCCGTCCTCCTTCTTTTGCACATGACGAAACTCTGACTGCATTTCAGCCGCGCTCTCGACAGCAACGACATCAATAGACACGGTGGCCGATAAGGATGGCTCTCCGCTGTCAGAAACCAGAATGACCAATGGATGCGTTTTCAAGTCATTCTCACTCAGACGTCTCTTAGTCCTTATTTCTCCAGTGCTGGTGCTGATTCGGAACAGATCCGTTCTCTTGGGCTCAACAATGTGATAAGAAAGCAGCGCATTGTATCCACAATCCGCATCCACAGCCCTGATCTTCGCCACAAAGTATCCCGCTTCAGCAGAATAAGGGATGTGCTCAGTGTTACCAGAGCCGTGCTCAGAGTAGGGAGGCAGGATCCCGGGGCTGTTGTCATTCTCATCCAGGATAAAAACGCTCACAGTGACGTTGCTGCTTTGTGGAGGGACACCGGCATCAGTGGCCTGAACCTGAAACTGGAACGTTTTCACCTCCTCATAATTAAAAGTCTGCATGCTGTATATATCTCCACTGACAGAGTTCACATTCACTGCAGTAGAAACTGGAACTCCTGTGTTGGAATTCTCCAGTAAAGAATAAGTCACTCGGGCATTGTCATCTAAATCCGGATCAAACGCAGACACAGTGTGTATAACCGCGCCTACTGGGTTGTTCTCCTTCACATACACTTCATAAACAGGTTTTATAAAGCGCGGCGCGTTGTCGTTCACATCTGAAACGTGTACAGTAATAACGCTGGTGCTGGAGAGAGGAGGGGTCCCTTCATCCGCTGCTGTGATGGTGACATTGTACTGAGAAGCGCTCTCTCGGTCCAGCGCCCCCCCGACCACTAAAGAGTAATAGTTCTTATAGGATGACTCTAATTTAAACGGCACTACGTTAGAAATTGCGCAGCGCACATTGCCATTCTTACCACCATCCTTGTCTAAAACAGTAATTAAAGAAATCACGGTTCCGATGTCAGCATCTTCTCTCACTGTGCTCTGAAGTGATGTTACTGATATTTCAGGAGCGTTGTCATTCACATCAACAACTTCTACTAAAACTTTGCAATGACTAGCCCGGGGCATATGACCTTTGTCTTTTGCTTGAGCGTGGATTTCAAACGCATTGTTTCTCTCATAATCCACATTCCCCTTTACTGTAATTTCACCAGTGTCAGCATTAATGGCAAAAATATCCAAAGTTTTTTCATTCCCCTGACCAATAAGCGAGTATACAATATCACTGTTCACACCTTCATCTACATCAGTTGCATTCAGGGTTATTACTGTTGATCCATAAGGCACATTTTCAAAAACGCGAGCTTTATACATTGGTTTGCTGAATACTGGCAAGTTGTCATTTGCATCCAGTACGTTTACATTTATTAGTAAAGTCCCAGACCGGGGTGGTTTCCCCCCATCAACAGCAGTCAGCACTAGATGGATCACAGGCTGTTTCTCTCGGTCTAAAGCTTTCTGCAGCACTAACTCCGCAGACACACTCTGATCACCGCCGCTCTGCACATCCACAGAGAAATGATCATTTGGACTCAGACTGTATGTTTTTACAGAGTTACTGCCCACATCGGGATCATAAGCCCTCGGTAGCGGAAACCTTTCCCCTGAAAACGTAGATTCGTAAATATTAAAAGTATGTGATTTCTCAGGGAAAGACGGTGCATTATCATTTATGTCTAAAATGTTCACTTGGACGCGATAGAGGTTCATAGGATTGTGCATGATGGCTTCCAAGTTCACAGAGCAGGAGCGAGTACTAGGACACAGCTCCTCCCTGTCGATTGTCTCGCTCACATAGAGAATGCCAGTTTTCACATTTACCTTAAAATATTGCCTCTGTGACCCGGACACAATCTGGATAGTACGCGTCTGCAAATCATTGAGCTTGAGATTGAGATCCTTTGTTATATTCCCAACAAATGTCCCCGGGTTTACCTCTTCCGAAACGGTGTAGATGATTTGCCCGGAAGCTAAATCCAAAAGGAAAAATATCACAACATGTATCCACAGACGTCCTCTTTGGTTTTGACGACTCATTGTTGTACGTCGCATAATACCATGTATAATCCAATGCGCTAATAATCAAACAGAAGCATCCATTTGAAATCCAAAGCGCCCGGCTACAGCAGTCATCTGTGTCGCGCAACCATTGTAGCCTCATCCTAACAAAGCCTTCAGAGAGCATCTCTTTCCCTCCCTCTCGCTATGGCGAGGAGGAGCCCAGAGAAACTGAATTCCGCTTCTCACTTTGAAAGTCAACAGCGACACCGTGTGTCTAAACATTACAACAAATCAAACAGAAATAAATCCACCGCATTGCAAAACTTATTTGATTCGTTTTTATCGGTGCGCATTGGTACCTCAATTGGTGAAGTTAACTTAGTCAATCTGTTGTGTAATTAAATGACGGACTACAACGACAAATGCTCTCTCCTATTAACATATACATATAGATATGGTGATGCAATTGTTAAAAATACATCCACTTAATAATAATAATATATTAACATGAATACAAATTAATACATGGATCATTCCTAGTGGCAATGAAGCTATAATATTCCAAACAGTAATGATAACAGTAGCTTTAGAAATGTACATGGAATGTATGAGTACTTGACAAAGTAGCCTAATACTTTTTGAATCTAAACCATGAATACATCAATGAATAAATAAGTATTCGTGTAAATGTATTCAAAAATCCTAAATGTACAAAACAATCCTATATTAGTTGCATTTCACCAGTTACGCAGTGCACATTCACGCATAGATCTAGAGTCTCCAATACTTGGCTTCAAATGCTAGAGTGTCGGTTGATTATCATTATGTTGAGCTCACATTATTGGCTTTATTAGTCAGTAGAAACATATTTAGCCTCTAATAGACGTCATCTGTAAAACGTGACGGGACAAGGTTTAGAAACCACCAGCAGACAATAAATCCCATTTATATTTACTCCATAGCACCTCGAATTGGTTACTTGGTCCAATAAGTGTACTTAATGGCAATGATATATTTATAACTTTGGAAAAATCTGAAAACACGTTATAGCACCTCTTATTCTATTATATTTTACTGTATTTTAAAACTGTATTTCTGCCCCGATTCGCACACGCTACTCCACTGCTCCGCTCCCTCCACTGGCTCCCGATAGCAGCACGCATTCAGTTCAAGACTTTGACCCTCACCTACTGCTGTCTCACCACACTGCACCGAGATACTTTCAGACACTCGTTTCTCCATACATCCCCTCCAGACCACTGCGCTCCTCCAGTGCCAGAAGACTAACTCTGCCTCCTCTCCACTCTCCTTCCTCCAGAGCCGCTCCTTCTCATCCCTGGACCATAAATGGTGGAACGACCTGCCCACTGAAGTCAAAACAGCAGAGTCCTTGACCTCATTCTGGGGCTTACTCAAGACGCATCTTTACAGAGAGTACCTATAATATTAGTCCTTGTAACCCCCGTTAGATAGCACTTCACAGTTGTATTATGCTTGCGTTTCTGATTGTTTTCCTCCTTGCTCCCTTTCCCGTAGCCCTTGTCTGTGACCCTACATCTTGACAGCACTTAGCTTTCACCGTCCAGGATGTAGAACTTCACTTACTGTACTTGCCTGTGTAAATTGCAAATTGGAATTTGTAAAATGTACTCTAATTTGAAATGCTATGGTTTATGTAAATTGAATGTGTAATGATTAATGCCTTTACTTAACTGTATTTTTGCACTTTGTTTTGCACTTATGTTGTAAGTCGCCCTGGATAAGGGCGTCTGCCAAGAAATAAGAAGAAGAAGAAGAAGAAGAAGAAGAAGAAGAAGAAGAAGAAGAAGAAGAAGAAGAAAGAAAGCGTCCGAGTCACGTTATGTTCTGAATACATCTGCATCCATTACTTTTGATTGAGTAAATTCAATATATCAAAACGACTGCTACTTCAAATGTATAAAGTACAGCAATCTGAAAATATAGCTTACCTGCAAAAACTGAGATCTCATCTGATTTCCTTTCAGAGTGTCAGTCCCAGTAATACTAATCAGATCCCCATCTTGAGGTGGAAACGGTGAGTTAAAAACCACGACGTCACTCTTCAGGGTGTCTGAGCTGAAACACACGTCATACTGCTGAGTAGTTTTAGAGTAAGACCAGCTCCCGTCAGGGTGTGTGGTGATCATTGGGGGGCTGTACCCGCTGAAACTGTCATCCCTCCTGTGGCATTTCACAACTATTAAACTGAGGAGACTCAGCACAAATATCATTGACACTGAGACAACCGCGATGAGCAAATAGAGATTTAAATGAGAAAACCCGTCCTCCTTCTTTTGCACATGACGAAACTCTGACTGCATTTCAGCCGCGCTCTCGACAGCAACGACATCAATAGACACGGTGGCCGATAAGGATGGCTCTCCGCTGTCAGAAACCAGAATGACCAATGGATGCGTTTTCAAGTCATTCTCACTCAGACGTCTCTTAGTCCTTATTTCTCCAGTGCTGGTGCTGATTCGGAACAGATCCGTTCTCTTGGGCTCAACAATGTGATAAGAAAGCAGCGCATTGTATCCACAATCCGCATCCACAGCCCTGATCTTCGCCACAAAGTATCCCGCTTCAGCAGAATAAGGGATGTGCTCAGTGTTACCAGAGCCGTGCTCAGAGTAGGGAGGCAGGATCCCGGGGCTGTTGTCATTCTCATCCAGGATAAAAACGCTCACAGTGACGTTGCTGCTTTGTGGAGGGACACCGGCATCAGTGGCCTGAACCTGAAACTGGAACGTTTTCACCTCCTCATAATTAAAAGTCTGCATGCTGTATATATCTCCACTGACAGAGTTCACATTCACTGCAGTAGAAACTGGAACTCCTGTGTTGGAATTCTCCAGTAAAGAATAAGTCACTCGGGCATTGTCATCTAAATCCGGATCAAACGCAGACACAGTGTGTATAACCGCGCCTACTGGGTTGTTCTCCTTCACATACACTTCATAAACAGGTTTTATAAAGCGCGGCGCGTTGTCGTTCACATCTGAAACGTGTACAGTAATAACGCTGGTGCTGGAGAGAGGAGGGGTCCCTTCATCCGCTGCTGTGATGGTGACATTGTACTGAGAAGCGCTCTCTCGGTCCAGCGCCCCCCCGACCACTAAAGAGTAATAGTTCTTATAGGATGACTGCAGTTTGAAAGGAACCGAATCGGAGAGGCGACAGTGCACATTGCCATTTTTACCACTATCTTTATCCGATACAGTGATCAGAGCAATTACTGTGTCTACTTTGGCATCCTCCTTGACAGTTTTCGAAAGAGAAGTAACGACGATTTCTGGCGCATTGTCATTAATATCTATCACTTCCACCAGCACTTTACAATGTGTACCCAGTGGGGTATGACCCTTGTCCTGAGCTTGAACACGAATTTCATAGGCATTGGTTTTCTCATGATCCAGATTTTCTTGAATGATTATTTCTCCAGTTTTGGGATTGATTTTAAACATATCCAAAATATTCTGATTACCATGGATAATAAACGAATAATGTATCTCACTGTTAACGCCTTCGTCTAAGTCTGTTGCGTTTAGAGTAATCAGGGATGTACCACGTGGAACATTTTCAGACACACGGACTTTATACAGCGGGCTGCTAAAAACAGGAGTATTATCATTTATGTCCATCACGTTTACAATAATCTGCAGGGTCCCAGACCGGGGTGGTTTCCCCCCATCAACAGCAGTCAGCACTAGATGGATCACAGGCTGTTTCTCTCGGTCTAAAGCTTTCTGCAGCACTAACTCCGCAGACACACTCTGATCACCGCCGCTCTGCACATCCACAGAGAAATGATCATTGGGGCTGAGCGTATATGATTTTATAGAGTTTATTCCCACATCTGCGTCATTAGCACTCGGCAATGGAAATCTCACTCCTGGAATAGCGGATTCTGCGATATTTAAAGCTTGTGACACTATAGGAAAGGAGGGCGAATTATCATTTACATCCAACACATGCACCTCAACACGAAAGAGGTTCAAAGGCATATTGACAATAGCTTCTAAGTTAACAGAGCACATTGCTGTTTCAGGACACAGCTCCTCTCTGTCGATTCTCTCATTCACATAGAGAATGCCAGTTTTCAGATTTACCTCGAAATACTTCTTTTTGGATCCAGAAACAAGCTGAAACATGCGCGACTCCAGTTCCTGGACATTAAGGTTCAAATCCTTTGCTATATTTCCCAAAAATGTCTCCTTGCTCACCTCCTCTGAAACCGAATACGATATCTGTCCGGAGACCAGATCCCAACAGCAAAACGACAAAAAGAAACGTATCCACCAATGTCTTCGTTGGTCTGACGAATACATTGTTGCAATTATTTACATCCAAGCAATCCAGCGACCTCTTCAACTGCACAAATATCACCCAAATATATCCGTTTCAGAAAATTAATCTCCATATACAGCATCCACTCGTCTGTGCCGCACACGCATTCTCCGGCTCACAGTAACAAAGCCTTGCCTGGTCTGTGCGTCCTCTTACCAACGAGGAGGAGCCCAGGAAAATGAACACCGATTTTCACTTTGACAGTCAACAGCGACACCGTGTGATAAGGAAAGGAAAATCACAAGTATTTTGTCCTCAAATATTTACATAATTCTTTACCTCCAGTTAATGCAAGCGATTGGGTAAATATAATACTTAAAATGAGAAATAATTATTATTTACACATATCTCTCATAGGCATTACATATGCAAGAGACAAAGTGTTAAACTCTGCAGAGGTAGAATCTCAAAGTTATAGAATCAAAAAGAGGTGGGAAACTCTTCAAACATAATTCATCACAATAATTAAAATAATAGGATGTAGTCAATTAAAATGCAATATTTGTAAACAAAACATTAATTATTATTTCATTATTATTCTTAAAAATATTCAATTTAATAATTGAATTTACTTATTTCTGACAACGCAAAATACAACAAAGTTGTGGCTAAACAACTGCATTTGATTATATAAATACAGCCTACATTCAATGTTCGTAAACATTACATATATTTAGTGAAATATCCTACAACTCCTAATTAAATAAAGCATTATGAACTCATCATAAGAGCGTAAAGCTAATGAACACAGATGTGCACATAATCCACGGAAAATACTACTTAGAAAATGTATAATCTAACAAAGATAAGTACTCGCAATTCAAGCAGTAAAACACTTTTTATAATCTTAATGATGACGATTGCGGTTATTAAGAAGGCGATGAGAAAAAGCCTTCCAAACAAACGAAATGATATCAAACCAGCGTTAACATACTACAATGTCCTCATATCATCATCAACATCAACACCAAGCAATATCATCCTATGGAATACATTAATACACCAAAAACTACTTATGAAACAACATACTCATATTCATACTGCATATTGATGTATATCAGAAGTAAGATGTGTGCTTACCTGCGTGTTATGCAAATGTTCTCGATTCTGTTTACAAGAGTCGGTCCCAGTAATACTAATCAGATCCCCATCTTGAGGTGAAAACGGAGCGTTAAAGACCATGACGTCACTCTTCAGTGTGTCTGAGCTGAAACACACGTCATACTGCTGAGTAGTTTTAGAGTAAGACCAGCTCCCGTCAGGGTGTGTGGTGATCATTGGGGGGCTGTACCCGCTGAAACTGTCATCCCTCCTGTGGCATTTCACAACTATTAAACTGAGGAGACTCAGCACAAATATCACTGACACTGAGACAACCGCGATGAGCAAATAGAGATTTAAATGAGAAAACCCGTCCTCCTTCTTTTGCACATGACGAAACTCTGACTGCATTTCAGCCGCGCTCTCGACAGCAACGACATCAATAGACACGGTGGCCGATAAGGATGGCTCTCCGCTGTCAGAAACCAGAATGACCAATGGATGCGTTTTCAAGTCATTCTCACTCAGACGTCTCTTAGTCCTTATTTCTCCAGTGCTGGTGCTGATTCGGAACAGATCCGTTCTCTTGGGCTCAACAATGTGATAAGAAAGCAGCGCATTGTATCCACAATCCGCATCCACAGCCCTGATCTTCGCCACAAAGTATCCCGCTTCAGCAGAATAAGGGATGTGCTCAGTGTTACCAGAGCCGTGCTCAGAGTAGGGAGGCAGGATCCCGGGGCTGTTGTCATTCTCATCCAGGATAAAAACGCTCACAGTGACGTTGCTGCTTTGTGGAGGGACACCGGCATCAGTGGCCTGAACCTGAAACTGGAACGTTTTCACCTCCTCATAATTAAAAGTCTGCATGCTGTATATATCTCCACTGACAGAGTTCACATTCACTGCAGTAGAAACTGGAACTCCTGTGTTGGAATTCTCCAGTAAAGAATAAGTCACTCGGGCATTGTCATCTAAATCCGGATCAAACGCAGACACAGTGTGTATAACCGCGCCTACTGGGTTGTTCTCCTTCACATACACTTCATAAACAGGTTTTATAAAGCGCGGCGCGTTGTCGTTCACATCTGAAACGTGTACAGTAATAACGCTGGTGCTGGAGAGAGGAGGGGTCCCTTCATCCGCTGCTGTGATGGTGACATTGTACTGAGAAGCGCTCTCTCGGTCCAGCGCCCCCCCGACCACTAAAGAGTAATAGTTCTTATAGGATGACTGCAGTTTGAAAGGGACAGAGCCTGGGAGCTGACAATGCACAACTCCATTTTTTCCCGAATCATTGTCTATTACAGTAATCAGAGCTATTGCTGTACCTATATTAGCGTCTTCCCTGACAGTGTTCACAAGTGACGTCACAGCTATTTCTGGGATGTTATCATTAAGATCTATAATTTCAACTAATATTTTACAGTGGGTGGCCAGAGGGGAGTGACCCCTGTCCTGAGCCTGAGCCCGAATTTCATAAGCACTGGTCTCTTCGTAATCCAGATTCCCCTTAACAGAAATGTCACCAGTGTCTGGATCAATTGCAAAAGCATCCAATACGTTTTCATTCCCCCGATTGATAAAGGAGTACACGATTTCACCATTAAAACCGATATCTAAATCCGTGGCATTGAGTTTGATTACGGATGTCCCATAAGGTGCGTTTTCATAAATTCGTACCTTGTAAACTGCACTGCTAAAAACAGGCGTGTTGTCATTAATATCCAGTACATTTACAAAGATTAGAAGGGTCCCAGACCGGGGTGGTTTCCCCCCATCAACAGCAGTCAGCACTAGATGGATCACAGGCTGTTTCTCTCGGTCTAAAGCTTTCTGCAGCACTAACTCCGCAGACACACTCTGATCACCGCCGCTCTGCACATCCACAGAGAAATGATCATTTGGATTTAGTCTGTACATTTTTACAGAGTTACTGCCCACATCTGGATCATTGGCGCTGGGTAAAGGAAACCTCACTCCTGGAAAAGCCGACTCGGTAATGTTTAAATGTTGAGATTTCTCAGGAAAACATGGTGCATTATCATTAATATCTAAAATATTCACTTCGATACGAAAAAGATTCAATGGCATATTTACAATAGCCTCCAAATTCACCCTGCATGTCGCAGTGTTAGGACACAGCTCCTCTCTGTCGATCCGCTCATGCACATAGAGAATACCAGTTTTTAAATTCACCTCAAAATACTTCTTCTTGGATCCGGTAAGAATCTGAAACCTGCGCGATTCCAATTCCTGAACATTAAGGTTCAAATCCTTTGCTATATTTCCAACAGAGGTGCCCTGGTTCACCTCCTCTGAAACGGAATAAGATATCTGTCCACAAACCAGGTCCCGGCAGCAAAACAGCAGCAGAAAATGTATCCATAAAGGCCGTTTCACATCTAAACAAAACATCGTTACACCTGCATATCCAGTCGAACAACCCAGCGATTTTATATAGCGTACACGACACCCCAATATATGAATTACTTGTTCAAAAATAAATAAATCAATTGCCGATTACATGAACACTTCATCTGTGTCTCTCAGTCATTCTGCGTAAGAGTAACAAAGCCTTCCCTGATATCTGCGTCCTTTCACAGGCGAGGACGAGCCCAGGAAACACGAAATCCGTTTTTACTTTCATGGTCAACAGCGACTCCATGCGTTTAATATCAAGGTAGATTACATTCACTTAAATATTATCATATACTGTACTATAAGTCAGCAGTTCGAACACAGTGTAATACTACTACTACTACTACTACTACTACTACTACTACTACTACTAATAATAATAATAATAATAATAATAATAATAATACGTGATTAATTTGTGATCAATACATGTTAATCAATAAACTGTAATCATATTTAAAATTATCCCATTCCAGATTATGTTCAGCCGTTAAAATGAATACAATTACACAGTATCCCAGCTGCTTGGAGCTGAGTTAAAATGCAGGAATTAATAGAGTTTCAAGTCAATTAGACAGAGAATTAGAATCACAAACTCCGTTGGGGAAAGCGGGAGGAGCATAGCAAGCTGACGTCGACAAAAGTGAAAACAACTTGAGAGCATGGCATGTGATTTTTACCTCCTCCAATCTTAACGTGGATAAACAAATACATTCTCAAATACTTAGGTCCGGGAAGGAAACTAATGGAAAACTTGCAGAACCAGCGAAAGCATAAGTAGTCTCACACTGAAGAGGAAAAGTACAGCTAGAACCATCGTAGATTTACGAGACAATTTTAAAAGCTGGTTGACAAGCTTTACAATGTTGTATTCAATCAGATATAACTCAGCTGTTAACTCTTATACATGTAAATATGTAAAGAAGGAAAGGGAGAAAATGCATAAGCATATTAATTTACACTTCATACTGTACCTATATGTTAACATTACTGTATATATATATATATATATATATATATATATATATATATATATGTGTGTGTGTGTGTGTGTGTGTGTGTGAAAATAATTAGTCACCAACACTTATGAAATAAATCAGCAGAATATGTGAATCAGTTAATTAAGTTACTTTCTCCTTACCTCTGTGTATTGAAACTGTTTTGCAATTCTATTGCAAGAGTCACTCCCATTTAAACTAACAAGTTCTGCGTCTGCAGGTGGAAAAGACGAATTAAAAACCACGACGTCACTCTTCAGGGTGTCTGAGCTGAAACACACGTCATACTGCTGAGTAGTTTTAGAGTAAGACCAGCTCCCGTCAGGGTGTGTGGTGATCATTGGGGGGCTGTACCCGCTGAAACTGTCATCCCTCCTGTGGCATTTCACAACTATTAAACTGAGGAGACTCAGCACAAATATCACTGACACTGAGACAACCGCGATGAGCAAATAGAGATTTAAATGAGAAAACCCGTCCTCCTTCTTTTGCACATGACGAAACTCTGACTGCATTTCAGCCGCGCTCTCGACAGCAACGACATCAATAGACACGGTGGCCGATAAGGATGGCTCTCCGCTGTCAGAAACCAGAATGACCAATGGATGCGTTTTCAAGTCATTCTCACTCAGACGTCTCTTAGTCCTTATTTCTCCAGTGCTGGTGCTGATTCGGAACAGATCCGTTCTCTTGGGCTCAACAATGTGATAAGAAAGCAGCGCATTGTATCCACAATCCGCATCCACAGCCCTGATCTTCGCCACAAAGTATCCCGCTTCAGCAGAATAAGGGATGTGCTCAGTGTTACCAGAGCCGTGCTCAGAGTAGGGAGGCAGGATCCCGGGGCTGTTGTCATTCTCATCCAGGATAAAAACGCTCACAGTGACGTTGCTGCTTTGTGGAGGGACACCGGCATCAGTGGCCTGAACCTGAAACTGGAACGTTTTCACCTCCTCATAATTAAAAGTCTGCATGCTGTATATATCTCCACTGACAGAGTTCACATTCACTGCAGTAGAAACTGGAACTCCTGTGTTGGAATTCTCCAGTAAAGAATAAGTCACTCGGGCATTGTCATCTAAATCCGGATCAAACGCAGACACAGTGTGTATAACCGCGCCTACTGGGTTGTTCTCCTTCACATACACTTCATAAACAGGTTTTATAAAGCGCGGCGCGTTGTCGTTCACATCTGAAACGTGTACAGTAATAACGCTGGTGCTGGAGAGAGGAGGGGTCCCTTCATCCGCTGCTGTGATGGTGACATTGTACTGAGAAGCGCTCTCTCGGTCCAGCGCCCCCCCGACCACTAAAGAGTAATAGTTCTTATAGGATGACTGCAGTTTGAAAGGGACAGAGCCTGGGAGCTGACAATGCACAACTCCATTTTTTCCCGAATCATTGTCTATTACAGTAATCAGAGCTATTGCTGTACCTATATTAGCGTCTTCCCTGACAGTGTTCACAAGTGACGTCACAGCTATTTCTGGGATGTTATCATTAAGATCTATAATTTCAACTAATATTTTACAGTGGGTGGCCAGAGGGGAGTGACCCCTGTCCTGAGCCTGAGCCCGAATTTCATAAGCACTGGTCTCTTCGTAATCCAGATTCCCCTTAACAGAAATGTCACCAGTACTGGGATTAATGGCGAAAGCATTCCATATATTTTCATTAGCACGGTTAGTAAATGAATAAATTATGTCACTATTTACACCCTCATCTAAATCCGTTGCATTAAGAGTTATTACAGTTGTTCCATGTAACGCGTTTTCAAAAACTCGGACTTTATACATAGGTTTGGTGAAAACGGGAGCGTTGTCATTAATATCTAAAACATTCACAACTATCTGCAGGGTCCCAGACCGGGGTGGTTTCCCCCCATCAACAGCAGTCAGCACTAGATGGATCACAGGCTGTTTCTCTCGGTCTAAAGCTTTCTGCAGCACTAACTCCGCAGACACACTCTGATCACCGCCGCTCTGCACATCCACAGAGAAATGATCATTGGGGCTGAGCTTATATGTCTTTACAGAGTTACTGCCTACATCAGGATCTTTGGCGCTCGGCAATGGAAATCGTAGTCCAAAAAAAGCAGATTCCGTAATGTTTAAATGTTGAGATTCTTCGGGAAACCACGGCGAATTGTCATTTATATCTAAAATTTTCACTTCAACACGATAGAGAATCAAAGGCATATTTACAATAGCCTCCAAATTCACCCTGCATGTCGCAGTGTTAGGACACAGCTCCTCTCTGTCGATCCGCTCATGCACATAGAGAATACCAGTTTTTAAATTCACCTCAAAATACTTCTTCTTGGATCCGGAAACAATCTGAAACCTGCGCGATTCCAATTCCTGAACATTAAGGTTCAAATCCTTTGCTATATTTCCAACAGAGGTGCCCTGGTTCACCTCCTCTGAAACGGAATAAGATATCTGTCCACAAACCAGGTCCAAGCAGATGAGAAGCAGCAGACAATTAATCCACAAAGCATGTCTTTGGCCCGACGGATGCATTGTGGCGCAGATCTCTATCCCGTCCTACAACCCAGAAATCTCGAGCTTGAAGAAACATCCACCCAGTATATCCATGTTTTGTAAAACTGAAATCGCCGATAACAGCAAAGCAATCATTTGCACCGCACAGCCATTCCCCACCTTACTGTAACAAAGCCGTCTCTGAGCTGTGCATCATTTTACAAACAAGGAGGAGCCCAGACATGCTGAATGTGTTTTTTGCACTTTGATGGTCAACAGCGACATCGTGTGACACGGAACTGCAAGAACGAGTATTTGTGTTTATCAATACTTACAACCCCCCCCCCCCTCCCATCACTCTTTAATATTTTCTCTAGTCAAGAGTTTGACTACATTTTAAGACGATAAACAAATCAATCCATATGAATAAAAACGCAGTCATTCATACATGGCCACCGACAGTACATACTAGTGCACGAAATAATATGCTAGGAAAATGAATTTCAGTCTTACGGTTTTTTCTTGCATATGTCATGTCATCAACAACCCATCAATGTCTAAACTATTCATGATGATCTAGTGCAGAATCTAAATATGAGACATTTGAAATACATATGCAAACGTGTTTCTGAACCTCAAAAAACGTCTATCAGTGAAAGCTATTTTGTCTAAAACAATATATATATATATATGTGTGTGTGTTTGTTTGCATAGGTAACAGTATTCCAAAGCGTCTATTTATTCCAATTACTATGCTCTATGTTGAAAGTTCTTTTTATTGAATTTCCAAGTTACAAAGCAAACGCTGGTGAAATCTGAAAAATACAAAATTGCCTTGTCCGAGTAGCAATGCAAGGCTAACGGTGAAAATAAATTCAACGGAACTTCACACATTCATTGGACAGAAAATGTGTTGATATACATCTATAATATCGTTTCTGAATTTGGTCCATTTACCATAAATCATACGCAGCGAAATTAAAATGCGATAAGAATTAAAATTTGTTTTAAAAGTGACCAACTGCGATGCATGCAGTATGAGGCAACAATGCGAAGAGAATATAGAAAGTAATTGAGTCGGTTTACTTGCTTTCCGGACACCATTTTCCAAGGAACACTTTATCACGCAACTGTAGCGTGTGCAAATAGCACATCTGCAATTGTGCCATTGTTATGCACTGATATACTCTGGAATCTTTTTCAAATTTCTCATAGGTAAGACATTTAAAATAAAAAATAAAAAATATTGACTATTAAACGCACGGTAATTTTCATTATATTATTATTATTATTATTATTATTATTATTATTATTATTATTATTATTATTATTGTTAGTAGTAGTAGTAGGAGTAGTATAACAGTAGTCGTAGTAGAATGCATGTCCACTATATTGTATTATATAAATAACTAGACCTATATATATTTGTCGGAGGATGTGTGAAATTAAATTTTAAACAAATTTAAACAATAAAACCAATATAGCATATATTATTAAATAACGACAAGTTAAATATGTACAATACATTTCATTTGATTTTCCTCTTACCTCTGTGATGTCAAACTGTTCTCTTTTTCTTTTACAGGTGTCGGTGCCAGTAATACTAATCAGATCCCCATCTTGAGGCGGAAACGGAGAGTTAAAAACCACGACGTCACTCTTCAGGGTGTCTGAGCTGAAACACACGTCATACTGCTGAGTAGTTTTAGAGTAAGACCAGCTCCCGTCAGGGTGTGTGGTGATCATTGGGGGGCTGTACCCGCTGAAACTGTCATCCCTCCTGTGGCATTTCACAACTATTAAACTGAGGAGACTCAGCACAAATATCACTGACACTGAGACAATGGCGATGAGCAAATAGAGATTTAAATGAGAAAACCCGTCCTCCTTCTTTTGCACATGACGAAACTCTGACTGCATTTCAGCCGCGCTCTCGACAGCAACGACATCAATAGACACGGTGGCCGATAAGGATGGCTCTCCGCTGTCAGAAACCAGAATGACCAATGGATGCGTTTTCAAGTCATTCTCACTCAGACGTCTCTTAGTCCTTATTTCTCCAGTGCTGGTGCTGATTCGGAACAGATCCGTTCTCTTGGGCTCAACAATGTGATAAGAAAGCAGCGCATTGTATCCACAATCCGCATCCACAGCCCTGATCTTCGCCACAAAGTATCCCGCTTCAGCAGAATAAGGGATGTGCTCAGTGTTACCAGAGCCGTGCTCAGAGTAGGGAGGCAGGATCCCGGGGCTGTTGTCATTCTCATCCAGGATAAAAACGCTCACAGTGACGTTGCTGCTTTGTGGAGGGACACCGGCATCAGTGGCCTGAACCTGAAACTGGAACGTTTTCACCTCCTCATAATTAAAAGTCTGCATGCTGTATATATCTCCACTGACAGAGTTCACATTCACTGCAGTAGAAACTGGAACTCCTGTGTTGGAATTCTCCAGTAAAGAATAAGTCACTCGGGCATTGTCATCTAAATCCGGATCAAACGCAGACACAGTGTGTATAACCGCGCCTACTGGGTTGTTCTCCTTCACATACACTTCATAAACAGGTTTTATAAAGCGCGGCGCGTTGTCGTTCACATCTGAAACGTGTACGGTAATAACGCTGGTGCTGGAGAGAGGAGGGGTCCCTTCATCCGCTGCTGTGATGGTGACATTGTACTGAGAAGCGCTCTCTCGGTCCAGCGCCCCCCCGACCACTAAAGAGTAATAGTTCTTATAGGATGACTGCAGTTTGAAATGAGTCGAGTCAGAGAGTTGACAATGTACAATTCCGTTCTTTCCGGAATCGTAATCTAGAACGGATATAAGAGCAATCACTGTGCCAATTTTAGCATCTTCACTGACTGTACTCAAAAGCGACGTTACAGCGACGACTGGGGCGTTATCATTAAGATCTATAATTTCAACTAATATTTTACAGTGGGTGGCCAGAGGGGAGTGACCCCTGTCCTGAGCCTGAGCCCGAATTTCATAAGCACTGGTCTCTTCGTAATCCAGATTCCCCTTAACAGAAATTTCACCAGAACTATGATTCATGTCGAAAGCTTGCAATATCTTCTCGTTTTCATGGTTAATAAAAGAGTACAATATTTCACTATTTAAACCACTATCTAAATCCGTTGCATTAAGTGATATTACTGGTGTGCCGTACGGCGCGTTTTCAAAAACACGTACTTTGTACAGTGGACTACTAAACATGGGAGTGTTGTCATTAATATCTAAAACAATCACAACTATCTGCAGGGTCCCAGACCGGGGTGGTTTCCCCCCATCAACAGCAGTCAGCACTAGATGGATCACAGGCTGTTTCTCTCGGTCTAAAGCTTTCTGCAGCACTAACTCCGCAGACACACTCTGATCACCGCCGCTCTGCACATCCACAGAGAAATGATCATTTGGACTCAATTTATATGTCTTTACAGAGTTGCTGCCTACATCCGGATCATTAGCAATCCGTAATGGAAATCTCACTCCTGGAAAAGCAGATTCTGTTATATTTAACTGTTGAGAAATAACGGGAAAAGCAGGTGAATTGTCATTTATGTCTAAAATATTCACTTCAACACGGAATAGATTCAACGGCATATTTACAATAGCCTCCAAATTCACCCTGCATGTCGCAGTGTTAGGACACAGCTGCTCTCTGTTGATCCGCTCATGCACATAGAGAATACCAGTTTTTAAATTCACCTCAAAATACTTCTTCTTGGATCCGGAAACAATCTGAAACCTGCGCGATTCCAATTCCTGAACATTAAGGTTCAAATCCTTTGCTATATTTCCAACAGAGGTGCCCTGGTTCACCTCCTCTGAAACGGAATAAGATATCTGTCCACAAACCAGGTCCAAGCAGATGAGAAGCAGCAGACAATTAATCCACAAAGCATGTCTTTGGCCCGACGGATGCATTGTGGCGCAGATCTCTATCCCGTCCTACAACCCAGAAATCTCGAGCTTGAAGAAACATCCACCCAGTATATCCATGTTTTGTAAAACTGAAATCGCCGATAACAGCAAAGCAATCATTTGCACCGCACAGCCATTGCCCACCTTACTGTAACAAAGCCGTCTCTGAGCTGTGCATCATTTTACAAACAAGGAGGAGCCCAGACATGCTGAATGTGTTTTTTGCACTTTGATGGTCAACAGCGACATCGTGTGACACGGAACTGCAAGAACGAGTATTTGTGTACAGTAATAACTACATAACAATTATATAGTCTGATGAATAGAGAAATGTATTCCAAATGTTTCGAGTCGCACCTTTTCGTATTTGATGATCTACTTAATGTTGACGAATCTTCTAAAAAATATTTAAGTATTTGATGTCAAAATAAAAAAGCACATGTAAAATCTGAGAAATACAGGAGCTGAAAAATTCAAGATAAACGTGACATATATTTTCAAAACAATTTCAAATGTTTTGGTGCAGAAAATTTATTGATTATCATATCAGTTTGTGAAATGGGTCGATGTACCTATCAATCTTGCGCAGGAAATATAATTTGAGATTTGGATTAAAATTCGTATTACAACAAAGTGATGAGGGCAACAAGGCAACTGTATGAGGAAATTATGTAATTATGCAAATCTGTGATTTAATTATTCGTTAGACATCTTTTCAAACAAAACAACAAACTCACAAAAGCACAACACTATGCAAGGAAACTAACACTACAGCAAAGAGGACAACACTTGCAAGTTTCCGATAGTTATCAACTAACCAAATCTATTTCAAAATGCACATATATACGCAATTGAAGTATATATATATATATATATATATATATATATATATATATATCTGTGGTGATGTGTGAAAATAGAAATAAAAATAAGGGAAACCTACGAACTACACTAGCCAAAACAAATAAATACTGGACAAATGAACTGATTTTCCTCTTACCTCTGTGATGTCAAACTGTTCTCTTTTTCTTTTACAGGTGTCGGTGCCAGTAATACTAATCAGATCCCCATCTTGAGGCGGAAACGGTGAGTTAAAAACAACGACGTCACTCTTCAGGGTGTCTGAGCTGAAACACACGTCATACTGCTGAGTAGTTTTAGAGTAAGACCAGCTCCCGTCAGGGTGTGTGGTGATCATTGGGGGGCTGTACCCGCTGAAACTGTCATCCCTCCTGTGGCATTTCACAACTATTAAACTGAGGAGACTCAGCACAAATATCACTGACACTGAGACAACCGCGATGAGCAAATAGAGATTTAAATGAGAAAACCCGTCCTCCTTCTTTTGCACATGACGAAACTCTGACTGCATTTCAGCCGCGCTCTCGACAGCAACGACATCAATAGACACGGTGGCCGATAAGGATGGCTCTCCGCTGTCAGAAACCAGAATGACCAATGGATGCGTTTTCAAGTCATTCTCACTCAGACGTCTCTTAGTCCTTATTTCTCCAGTGCTGGTGCTGATTCGGAACAGATCCGTTCTCTTGGGCTCAACAATGTGATAAGAAAGCAGCGCATTGTATCCACAATCCGCATCCACAGCCCTGATCTTCGCCACAAAGTATCCCGCTTCAGCAGAATAAGGGATGTGCTCAGTGTTACCAGAGCCGTGCTCAGAGTAGGGAGGCAGGATCCCGGGGCTGTTGTCATTCTCATCCAGGATAAAAACGCTCACAGTGACGTTGCTGCTTTGTGGAGGGACACCGGCATCAGTGGCCTGAACCTGAAACTGGAACGTTTTCACCTCCTCATAATTAAAAGTCTGCATGCTGTATATATCTCCACTGACAGAGTTCACATTCACTGCAGTAGAAACTGGAACTCCTGTGTTGGAATTCTCCAGTAAAGAATAAGTCACTCGGGCATTGTCATCTAAATCCGGATCAAACGCAGACACAGTGTGTATAACCGCGCCTACTGGGTTGTTCTCCTTCACATACACTTCATAAACAGGTTTTATAAAGCGCGGCGCGTTGTCGTTCACATCTGAAACGTGTACAGTAATAACGCTGGTGCTGGAGAGAGGAGGGGTCCCTTCATCCGCTGCTGTGATGGTGACATTGTACTGAGAAGCGCTCTCTCGGTCCAGCGCCCCCCCGACCACTAAAGAGTAATAGTTCTTATAGGATGTCTTAAGTTCAAATGGGACTGGATCAGAGAGTTGACAATGTAGATTCCCATTTCTCCCGCTGTCCTTATCTGATACTGTGATCAGAGCGATCGTAGTGCCTAAAGCCGCGTCCTCTTTCACGGTGCTGGACAGGGATGTTATTGCTATATCAGGGGCATTGTCATTCACATCTATTACCTCAACAAGCACTTTGCAATGCGTTGCGAAAGGAGTTTGACCTTTATCCTGTGCTTGTACTTTAATTTCAAAGACATTATTTTCTTCATAATCCAAACTGCCCTTTACTGTAATTTCACCAGAATTTGGATTTATGTCAAAGATATCCAAACTGTGTTCATTGGCATGGCTAATAAATGAATACACAATTTCACTATTAACTCCTTCGTCTAAATCAGTGGCATTTAGCGTTATTAGTGACGTCCCTATAGGAACATTCTCATACACTCGTATCTTGTATAGTGGTTTACTAAAAATAGGACTATTATCATTGTTATCTAAAACATTCACAACTATCTGCATGGTCCCAGACCGGGGTGGTTTCCCCCCATCAACAGCAGTCAGCACTAGATGGATCACAGGCTGTTTCTCTCGGTCTAAAGCTTTCTGCAGCACTAACTCCGCAGACACACTCTGATCACCGCCGCTCTGCACATCCACAGAGAAATGATCATTAGGACTCAATTTATATGTCTTTACAGAGTTGCTGCCTACATCAGCATCATTGGCACTTGGTAAATGAAACCTTAGTCCTGGGAATGACGACTCTGCAACATTTACGATATGCAATTTCACTGGAAATGCAGGTGAATTGTCATTTATATCCAAAATATTCACTTCGATGCGAAACATATTCAAGGGCATGTTAATAATAGCTTCTAAATTCACAAAACATTTCATAGTATTAGGACACAGTTCCTCCCTGTCGATGTTTTCATTAACAAAGAGAATGCCAGTTTTTAAATTTACCTCGAAATATTTCTTCTTGGATCCGGAAACAATCTGAAACAAACGCGATTCCAATTCTTGAATATTCAGATTCAAATCCTTAGCTATGTTTCCTACTGAGGTCCCCTGATTTACCTCCTCTGAAACGGAGTACATTATCTGTCCAGAAACACGATCCCCAAAACGAATCAGCAACACAAGCGCAAAACATATCCAAACAGGTCCCCTTTGGTCGAACGAAATCATTTTCTAAGAAGGTATCAATCGAAATATGAATCGGAATGGTCCAAATGCTGAATAAACCGACAACATCCAAAGCAGTGGAAATAAAGGCTGACAACAGCAGTCATCTACCCCACACGGCCATTCTGCATCTCACTGCAACAAAGCCCTCTGTCATTTGTGCGTATCTTTTCCCTTCTCACATATTAAGGAGGAGCCCTGGAAACACGGGCTCAGTTCACTTTGTTGGTGAACAACGACACCGTGTGGACTTTATAGAATATGTCATACCTACAAACAGAAAATGTAGACGCATTACAAACGAGGCTGCAATTCACATTTTTAACAAAAATAAAAACAGACGATCGCAGAACATTGTTTAGAAGTTTAGCAATACATACTAAAACAAATGGTCATTTTGGTGGTGATGCTGATGATGGTGAAAGTGAAGAAGGTACACTATTTATGATAGGTATCTAAAGCAAATACGTTTCCACACTACAGTATATGTTACATTTAATATATTTTCAATGGTCCCTGCATTTGCACAATTCAATACAAATCCAAACCCTCTACACAATACAGAACACTATAATAATTCGAGAGTGTTTTAGTTAATCAAACTGTGTTCAACTGTAACCTGGGGTCCAGCATATTGGCACAATGTACACGATCGTAGTCTAGCATGAAAAGTTCTGTCTATTTCAGATTAAACTTTGGGTAAATATAATCGATAAACACTTCAACGTGATTAAAAAAAACTGTTCAGCAAGGATTACAAGATGGGTTTAAAGAAATTGTTCACTTGAACGCAAAAAACAACGAAATACTGAAGAAAGGACACTCAGACACAAAAACGTAAAAAAAAAAAAACATCCCGTGTATGCGCCAATTAGCCTCTACCATCATGTAACTTCATTACTATGACTTGAAACTAATCACAGACGAAACATCAGCAACTAACTCCAAGAAGTTCCAATAGACAGTAAAAGATGCATTTCTAAATTAAAATATCAGATGTAAACGACTATACATATTAAAACACACACATACATAACAATTTTTTTCATTATTATCACTATGGAGAAAAATTTAATCTCTATGCAGCTTAATGTCAATGATAAAGGAACTATTTAAAACAAAAAAACTAGGCTAATTATTATTATTATTATTATTATTATTATTATATACATTCAACATTTCTTAACACACTGTAGTCCATATCAGACATTTCCTTACCTCATAGCTCTGAGACATTGCTTGAGTCCGTTTACGAGTGTCAGTCCCAGTAATACTAATCAGATCCCCATCTTGAGGCGGAAAAGCACTTTACAAAACACAGAACACGCCAGGTGGTCGAGAGTGTTTCACTTTAAAAAAGTGTGTTCAACTGTAAGTTAGGGTCCAGCATATTGCCACAATGTCCTTTGTCATAATTGTAAAATATAACATCTGTCTATCCAGATTCAAATTTGCGAAATATAAGTTATGCCTACTTTAACTGTTCCCCAAGGATTTCAGTCTGTTAAAATCTGTTAGAGAGTGTTTGGTTGAACACTAAAATTAAAAATTAACAAAGAAATATAAAGTAAAGCCATAATCAAAGCCAAATTATTTAAACAAAACAGAACATCCCATGTATGTCACGATTAGTCGCTGCCTGCATGTAACTTCCTCAATACGACTAGAAACAAATCAAAAGAATAGCATCACCAACAAACTACAAGAAGATCAGACAGCCTCATAATCAACTCACAATGAACTATAAATTAAGATGCAATTCAACTGGAAAAAAAACACTATATCGGACGTTTCCTTACCTCCAAGGTTTGAGTCCGTTTAAGAGTGTCAGTCCCCGTAATACTAATCAGATCTCCATCTTGAGGTGGAAACGGAGAGTTAAAAACCACGACGTCACTCTTCAGGGTGTCTGAGCTGAAACACACGTCATACTGCTGAGTAGTTTTAGAGTAAGACCAGCTCCCGTCAGGGTGTGTGGTGATCATTGGGGGGCTGTACCCGCTGAAACTGTCATCCCTCCTGTGGCATTTCACAACTATTAAACTGAGGAGACTCAGCACAAATATCACTGACACTGAGACAACCGCGATGAGCAAATAGAGATTTAAATGAGAAAACCCGTCCTCCTTCTTTTGCACATGACGAAACTCTGACTGCATTTCAGCCGCGCTCTCGACAGCAACGACATCAATAGACACGGTGGCCGATAAGGATGGCTCTCCGCTGTCAGAAACCAGAATGACCAATGGATGCGTTTTCAAGTCATTCTCACTCAGACGTCTCTTAGTCCTTATTTCTCCAGTGCTGGTGCTGATTCGGAACAGATCCGTTCTCTTGGGCTCAACAATGTGATAAGAAAGCAGCGCATTGTATCCACAATCCGCATCCACAGCCCTGATCTTCGCCACAAAGTATCCCGCTTCAGCAGAATAAGGGATGTGCTCAGTGTTACCAGAGCCGTGCTCAGAGTAGGGAGGCAGGATCCCGGGGCTGTTGTCATTCTCATCCAGGATAAAAACGCTCACAGTGACGTTGCTGCTTTGTGGAGGGACACCGGCATCAGTGGCCTGAACCTGAAACTGGAACGTTTTCACCTCCTCATAATTAAAAGTCTGCATGCTGTATATATCTCCACTGACAGAGTTCACATTCACTGCAGTAGAAACTGGAACTCCTGTGTTGGAATTCTCCAGTAAAGAATAAGTCACTCGGGCATTGTCATCTAAATCCGGATCAAACGCAGACACAGTGTGTATAACCGCGCCTACTGGGTTGTTCTCCTTCACATACACTTCATAAACAGGTTTTATAAAGCGCGGCGCGTTGTCGTTCACATCTGAAACTTGTACAGTAATAACGCTGGTGCTGGAGAGAGGAGGGGTCCCTTCATCCGCTGCTGTGATGGTGACATTGTACTGAGAAGCGCTCTCTCGGTCCAGCGCCCCCCCGACCACTAAAGAGTAATAGTTCTTATAGGATGACTGCAGTTTAAAGGGAGCAGATCCATGGATTACACAATGTATTTCCCCATTCTTTCCGCTGTCTTTATCCAATACAGTAAGTAAAGCAATCACTGTTCCCGAGTTAGCATCTTCCTTTACAGTACTCGAAAGAGATGTCACTGTTATTTCTGGTGCGTTGTCATTAATATCAATAACTTCAACCAGCACTTTGCAGTGTGAAGCCATTGGGGAATGCCCCCTATCTTGGGCTTGAACACGGATTTCATAAGCATTGTTCTCCTCATAATCAATTTCCCCCTTGACTGTAATTTCACCAGTTGCAGCATCGATTTCAAATTTATCAAATATGTTTCTCTGCCCATGACTACTGAAAGAGTAAACAATCTGACCATTCACATCGTCATCTAAGTCTGTTGCATTAAGCTTTATTATTGTTGAACCGTAAGGAAGATCCTCCATTACACGAACTTTATATATTGAATTACTGAACACTGGAGTGTTGTCATTATTATCCAATACATTTACTACAATAGTCAAGGTCCCAGACCGGGGTGGTTTCCCCCCATCAACAGCAGTCAGCACTAGATGGATCACAGGCTGTTTCTCTCGGTCTAAAGCTTTCTGCAGCACTAACTCCGCAGACACACTCTGATCACCGCCGCTCTGCACATCCACAGAGAAATGATCATTTGGACTCAGTTTATATGTCTTTACAGAGTTACTGCCTACATCAGGATCACTGGCACTGAGCAATGGAAACCTCACTCCTGGATATGTCGATTCTGAAATGTTTATATATTGCGATTCAGCAGAAAACGCGGGGGAATTGTCATTTATATCTAAGATATTAATTTCCACTCGGAATAAATTCAAAGGCAGATTGACAATTGCTTCTAAATTCAAAGCACAAGACGGGGCATTAGGACACAGTTCCTCTCGGTCGATGTTTTCATTAACAAAGAGAATGCCAGTTTTTAAATTTACCTCGAAATATTTCTTCTTGGATCCGGACACAATCTGGAACATGCGCGACTCCAGTTCTTGAATATTCAGATTCAAATCCTTAGCTATGTTTCCTACTGAGGTCCCCTGATTTACCTCCTCTGAAACGGAGTACATTATCTGTCCAGAAACACGATCCCCAAAACGAATCAGCAACACAAGCGCAAAACATATCCAAACAGGTCCCCTTTGGTCGAACGAAATCATTTTCTAAGAAGGCATCAATCGAAATATGAATCGGAATGGTCCAAATGCTGAATAAACCGACAACATCCAAAGCAGTGGAAATAAAGGCTGACAACAGCAGTCATCTACCCCACACGGCCATTCTGCATCTCACTGCAACAAAGCCCTCTGTCATTTGTGCGTATCTTTTCCCTTCTCACATATTAAGGAGGAGCCCTGGAAACACGGGCTCAGTTCACTTTGTTGGTGAACAACGACACCGTGTGGACTTTATAAAAAATATATCTACAAGCAGAATATGAGGACACATTGGAACTGACGCTGCAATTCACATTTTTAACATAAATAATTGGGAATCGCAGACAATTGTTTAGAAGTTTATCCCCACAATCGTCTTTTTTAACAAATGGTCATTTTGGTGGTGGTGATGGTGATGAAGTTAAAGAAATTACGCTTTTTTCAGGTAGGTATCTAAAGCAAATACGTATCCGCACTCAACAGTACATAAGAGATTCAAGTATCTTCCACAATCCCTGCATTTGCACAATTCAATTAAAAATAAAAGCCCTTTTCACAATACCGAAAAGTATAACTATTCGAGAGTATTTTATTTACACAAAGTATGTTCAATTGTAACCTGGGGTCCAGCATATTGGCACAATGTACATTTTCATAATCTCCTATTATAAATTCTGTCAATTTCAGATTAAACTTTGGGTAAATATAAACAATAACCATTTCAATGTCAATTAAAAACTGTTTAGCCAGGATTTCAATAAGGTTTTTAAGACAGTGATTAGTTGAAAACAAAGAAAAAATAAAAAAGAATGAAAGAAAGACAATCAAATAGATAAACTTGAGCAATACAAAACCCCATGTATGCGCCAATTAGCCTCTACCTTCCTGTAACTTCATTAATTTGGATTGAAATCAATCATTCCATACGCATCAACGCATAACTCCAAGAACATCAGACAGACAGACATGCCAGAAGTACAGCCACGGCGGCTGAAAGAAGAAACTCATCATTAACTACAATTGCAGATGCATTTCAAATGTAAAATATATCAGATGCAAATTACTATATATAGACATATATGTATGAATACTATATTACTAAATGTATATATTCAATATATATTCACACACACACACACACACACACAAACACACACACATACACACACACAATTTACATTAAATATAGGCTCTGTCAGATGTTTTCTTACCTCAAAGTTCTGAGACATTGCTTGAGTCCGTTTGAAAGTGTCAGTCCCAGTAATACTAATCAGATCTCCATCTTGAGGCGGAAACGGTGAGTTAAAAACCACGACGTCACTCTTCAGGGTGTCTGAGCTGAAACACACGTCATACTGCTGAGTAGTTTTAGAGTAAGACCAGCTCCCTTCAGGTTGTGTGGTGATCATTGGGGGGCTGTACCCGCTGAAACTGTCATCCCTCCTGTGGCATTTCACAACTATTAAACTGAGGAGACTCAGCACAAATATCACTGACACTGAGACAACCGCGATGAGCAAATAGAGATTTAAATGAGAAAACCCGTCCTCCTTCTTTTGCACATGACGAAACTCTGACTGCATTTCAGCCGCGCTCTCGACAGCAACGACATCAATAGACACGGTGGCCGATAAGGATGGCTCTCCGCTGTCAGAAACCAGAATGACCAATGGATGCGTTTTCAAGTCATTCTCACTCAGACGTCTCTTAGTCCTTATTTCTCCAGTGCTGGTGCTGATTCGGAACAGATCCGTTCTCTTGGGCTCAACAATGTGATAAGAAAGCAGCGCATTGTATCCACAATCCGCATCCACAGCCCTGATCTTCGCCACAAAGTATCCCGCTTCAGCAGAATAAGGGATGTGCTCAGTGTTACCAGAGCCGTGCTCAGAGTAGGGAGGCAGGATCCCGGGGCTGTTGTCATTCTCATCCAGGATAAAAACGCTCACAGTGACGTTGCTGCTTTGTGGAGGGACACCGGCATCAGTGGCCTGAACCTGAAACTGGAACGTTTTCACCTCCTCATAATTAAAAGTCTGCATGCTGTATATATCTCCACTGACAGAGTTCACATTCACTGCAGTAGAAACTGGAACTCCTGTGTTGGAATTCTCCAGTAAAGAATAAGTCACTCGGGCATTGTCATCTAAATCCGGATCAAACGCAGACACAGTGTGTATAACCGCGCCTACTGGGTTGTTCTCCTTCACATACACTTCATAAACAGGTTTTATAAAGCGCGGCGCGTTGTCGTTCACATCTGAAACGTGTACAGTAATAACGCTGGTGCTGGAGAGAGGAGGGGTCCCTTCATCCGCTGCTGTGATGGTGACATTGTACTGAGAAGCGCTCTCTCGGTCCAGCGCCCCCCCGACCACTAAAGAGTAATAGTTCTTATAGGATGACTGCAGTTTGAAAGGAACGCCAGCAGAAAGTTCACAATGTATATTTCCATTTTTACTCCCATCCTTATCCAACACTGTTATTAAAGCAATGACCGTGCCTACATTAGCATCTTCTTTCACAGTGCCCACTAGTGATGTTAAGGATATTTCTGGTGCGTTGTCATTAACATCTATAACTTCAACCAACACTTTACAGTGTGAGGCCATTGGAGTATGGCCTTTGTCTTGAGCCTGGACGCGGATTTCATAAACACTGTTGCTCTCGAAGTCAATATCGCCTTTTACCGTTATTTCACCAGTTTCTGGATTGATGTCAAAAATATCTATTATATCTTTCAGTTTATAATTACTAAATGAGTAGATTATTTGACCGTTTACTCCCTCGTCCAAGTCTGTTGCATTTACTTTTGTTACTAATGTTCCATACGCAATGTTTTCAACAACATTGACTTTATGGAGTGGACTACTAAAAACTGGACTGTTGTCATTGATATCCAAGACATTTACAATGACCTGCGAGGTCCCAGACCGGGGTGGTTTCCCCCCATCAACAGCAGTCAGCACTAGATGGATCACAGGCTGTTTCTCTCGGTCTAAAGCTTTCTGCAGCACTAACTCCGCAGACACACTCTGATCACCGCCGCTCTGCACATCCACAGAGAAATATTCATTAGGACTGAGCTTGTAAGTACTAACAGCATTTGAAGCTACGTCCGCATCATCAGCACTGATTAACGGGAATCTCCCTCCTGGTAGAGTAGACTCTGCAATATTTACGTGCTGAGATTTCGCAGGAAATATGGGCGAATTGTCATTAACATCTAAAATATTAATTTGAACGCGATATAGATTCAAAGGCACATTTACAATGGCTTCAAAATGTAAAGAGCACGATAGAGCGTTTGCGCACACCTCCTCTCTGTCGATTTTTTCGTTTACATAGAGAATACCAGTTTTTAAATTTACCTCAAAATACTTCTTGTTGTTTCCAGATACAATATGAAACATACGCGACTCCAGTTCCTGGAGACTGAGATTCAGATCTTTCGCAATATTCCCCACAAAGGTCCCCTGGTTTACCTCCTCTGAAACCGAGTATACGATCTGTCCTGAAACAACATCCCAACAGCAAAGCAGCAGAAGGAATTGCAAATACATCCAAATATATCCTCTTTGGCCTGATGAAATCATGTCTGTATTAGTCCGTGGGAAAACATGAAATCCAAATGGTCCTCTCATAGAAATACCCAAAGAGAAAACATTTATTTTCAAATAAAAAGCAAGAAGACACAGTCATCTACTCCGCACAATCCTCTCCAGTCTTAAACAAAGCTTTCAGTGCTGTGTGTTGTGCTGGGCGATTTCTCTTTCTAATATAAGGAGGAGCCCTGGAAATCTGGAATCCTTTCTTGCCCTTTGATGGTCAACAGCGACACCGTGTGTATAATTTAATAAATGTCGAACATCTAGAGCATTTTTTATTCTTATATGTTCTTATGGATTCAGATTATTCCTCTTTCAGTAAATAAACAAAATACGTACATACATACATACATACATACATACATACATACATACATACTAGTCGTTAGCTTAAATAAAAAACTACACATAATGTACTTTATCTCTGGAAATATGATTATTAACTGCTGGAAGAGATAGAAACAATTTCTTTTCTTTCACAAACGTAAAACGTTAGATTCCATGTGCAAATATAGAACGTCTTCACAAGGGGGTTAACGCAAGCCTCGCTTTAGACACAGTTATGAATAAATACGATATTTAACTATGTAGTGAGTGTTAATGCAGTGTATATATAAATGCATCACGGTAGCCGCACAGAAAGAAAACATTACATTAGTGTGGAAAAGCACAGCGCCATCCTAATACTCTAAACTTCCAAACAGCTTAAAGGAAGGACATGAATTCAGTTAATTAACTAGTATTAAAGTAATTTGTCATTTCGTATTTTTGAAAGCGGTATTTAACAAAATATCACTTGTAGTAGTTATTGTTATGTTAGCAGTAGTACGACTAAAAGGCTTCTTGTTACAACGAATGAATGAACAACAAAGTTCAATGCTCCTCACGCTAAGCATCGGTATGAAAAACTATTGCAAATGCAATAGTTACAAGTATGCTATATACGATAAATAAAAATCACTATTACAATTATGAAAACATAATGACATTAAAATATATAATGAGACTTGACACCGCCTCCAGTGTGCTTACCTGATATATTTGGGACATCAGCCTATTTCCTTTCAGAGTGTCAGTCCCAGTAATACTAATCAGATCCCCATCTTGAGGCGGAAACGGAGAGTTAAAAACCACGACGTCACTCTTCAGGGTGTCTGAGCTGAAACACACGTCATACTGCTGAGTAGTTTTAGAGTAAGACCAGCTCCCGTCAGGGTGTGTGGTGATCATTGGGGGGCTGTACCCGCTGAAACTGTCATCCCTCCTGTGGCATTTCACAACTATTAAACTGAGGAGACTCAGCACAAATATCACTGACACTGAGACAACCGCGATGAGCAAATAGAGATTTAAATGAGAAAACCCGTCCTCCTTCTTTTGCACATGACGAAACTCTGACTGCATTTCAGCCGCGCTCTCGACAGCAACGACATCAATAGACACGGTGGCCGATAAGGATGGCTCTCCGCTGTCAGAAACCAGAATGACCAATGGATGCGTTTTCAAGTCATTCTCACTCAGACGTCTCTTAGTCCTTATTTCTCCAGTGCTGGTGCTGATTCGGAACAGATCCGTTCTCTTGGGCTCAACAATGTGATAAGAAAGCAGCGCATTGTATCCACAATCCGCATCCACAGCCCTGATCTTCGCCACAAAGTATCCCGCTTCAGCAGAATAAGGGATGTGCTCAGTGTTACCAGAGCCGTGCTCAGAGTAGGGAGGCAGGATCCCGGGGCTGTTGTCATTCTCATCCAGGATAAAAACGCTCACAGTGACGTTGCTGCTTTGTGGAGGGACACCGGCATCAGTGGCCTGAACCTGAAACTGGAACGTTTTCACCTCCTCATAATTAAAAGTCTGCATGCTGTATATATCTCCACTGACAGAGTTCACATTCACTGCAGTAGAAACTGGAACTCCTGTGTTGGAATTCTCCAGTAAAGAATAAGTCACTCGGGCATTGTCATCTAAATCCGGATCAAACGCAGACACCGTGTGTATAACCGCGCCTACTGGGTTGTTCTCCTTCACATACACTTCATAAACAGGTTTTATAAAGCGCGGCGCGTTGTCGTTCACATCTGAAACGTGTACAGTAATAACGCTGGTGCTGGAGAGAGGAGGGGTCCCTTCATCCGCTGCTGTGATGGTGACATTGTACTGAGAAGCGCTCTCTCGGTCCAGCGCCCCCCCGACCACTAAAGAGTAATAGTTCTTATAGGATGACTGCAGTTTGAAAGGAACCGAATCGGAGAGGCGACAGTGCACAATTCCGTTCTTTCCTGCATCACTATCTAATACAGTTATCAAAGCTAACACCGTGCCTACACTAGCGTCTTCTTTTACAGTGCTTAATAGAGATGTAACCGCTATCTCTGGGACGTTATCGTTAACATCTATAACTTCAATCAGTACTTTGCAATGGGCAGCCAATGGAGATTGGCCTTTGTCTTCAGCTTGTGCACGAATTTCATAAGCACTGCCTTCCTCAAAATCCAAATTCCCTTTAACCGTAATTTCACCAGTTCTTCTATCAATGGCAAAAGCCTCCAAGACCCTTTCATTTTCCTGGTTAATAAAAGAGTACACGATTTCACCATTTAATCCAGAATCTAAATCAGTTGCATTAAGAGTGATTACTGATGTTCCGTAAACTGCGTTTTCAAATACTCTCACTTTGTACAGTGAACTCTTAAACACTGGAGCGTTATCATTGATATCTAAAACATTCACAACTATCTGCAGGGTCCCAGACCGGGGTGGTTTCCCCCCATCAACAGCAGTCAGAACTAGATGGATCACAGCCTGTTTCTCTCGGTCTAAAGCTTTCTGCAGCACTAACTCCGCAGACACACTCTGATCACCGCCGCTCTGCACATCCACAGAGAAATGATCATTTGGACTCAGATTGTATGTTTTTATCGAGTTGCTGCCTATATCTGGATCACTGGCACTACGCAGTGGAAACCTAAGTCCCAAGAATGCAGACTCGGTAATGTTTACATTCTGTGATTTCTCACGAAATGATGGTGAATTGTCATTTATATCTAAAATATTGACTTCAATGCGAAAAAGATTCAAAGGCATGTTAACAATAGCCTCCAAATTCACCCTGCATGTCGCAGTGTTAGGACACAGCTCCTCTCTGTCGATCCGTTCATTCACATAGAGAATACCAGTTTTAAAATTCACCTCAAAATACTTCTTCTTGGATCCGGAAACAATCTGAAACCTGCGCGATTCCAATTCTTGAACATTGAGGTTGATATCCTTTGCTATATTTCCCACAAATGTCCCTTGCTTTGCCTCCTCCGGGATGGAATAAGATATTTGTCCATAAGCCAGATCCAAACAGGAGAGCAGCAGCATAAAATAAATCCACAGATCTTTTTGGTATGACAAAGTCATCGTTGTACAGTATTTTTAACCAGTCTAGAATTCAGCAAAACTGCAAAGAATATCAGCCCAGTATATCCATAAATGCAGAAATCGACAAATCCAGCAAATAGTCATCTGTGCCGCACAATCATTCTGCGTCTTACTGTAACAAAGACCTGTGTAATCAGTACGTCCTTTCGCAAACTAGGAGGAGCCCAGAAAAGCTGAATTAAATTTCTACTTTGATGGTCAACGGCGACACCATGTGCTAAAGAACAGTATGAAAATTCGGTTACTTTTCTCTCCTACCTAATATATACTATGGATGAGCGTTTGCATCTAAATAAAGTAAATCTAGGACCTACTCTGTAAAGAAAAGTGTGACAAAGATAGGTAAACTCTTTTGTTCATTTTGTGTCCATTTTAACACCGGTATTGTGCTGGAATATTAGGAGAAACACCGGCACTATACTGGAAAATTGGTAAATACAAAATATCCTTAAGAGGCCGCGTGAAAATCTATACAAAACGTACCATCATAATATTTTACGTGCAGAGGTCGATGCATTTGTTTAGTAAGTGTACATCTCAAACAATACCATGTAATACAATGCATGATTACAGATCAGAAGCTAATTCTGGAACCTTTAAAATTATGTTCAGGAAAGGAAAGAAAGTTTACCTTTCATTAATATAATATTCAAGACATGTAGGGTGTAAATATACTACTAATGTGCCACAATAATAGATTCATGACAGCAAATTACGTTCAGAAAGTGCTTGTTGTTAATGTAAATAAGACATACAAATAAAGTAGACTCATTATCCCCAAACATAATGCAAGAATAAACTCACAAATATTAACAATCAAGTATACAGAGAAAAGAATTGCAGCTCAAAAAACCTCATTCAAATCCCAACTTCATTGTGTATATTTAGCAGAAAACATAACGGTTAACGGCACTATACAGTGCAAATATAATTTATAATGGCAAAGACACCTGCAGTGTACAATGATACATCTCATGTCAGAATAAGTCTATCAAACAGGAAATATTACAAATCGATGAAGAACAAAAAAACAAAAACATACGTATATAATTTACGGAATTAAAATTCAGATGGAGCTGGTCATAGTCTGTATTATTATTATTATTATTATCATTATGATTATTATGATTATTAAACATCACAATAACAAATTCATATGTATTATTGTAAACGTGGTTATTCCTTTGCTGACGTTTCATTATATGTACGACTTGCTGGAACAAACTGAACGATGATAATATACTGTGAAACCGGGTGACAAAAACTGACAATATTTATACATCATACGACATAAAATATACAGTGATAATGGTTGCTCTTACCTCGATATTTTGGAATCGTTCGCGATTTCTTTTACAGGAGTCAGTCCCATTAATACTAATAAGTTCCCCATCTTGAGGCAGAAACGGAGAGTTAAAAACCACGACGTCACTCTTCAGGGTGTCTGAGCTGAAACACACGTCATACTGCTGAGTAGTTTTAGAGTAAGACCAGCTCCCGTCAGGGTGTGTGGTGATCATTGGGGGGCTGTACCCGCTGAAACTGTCATCCCTCCTGTGGCATTTCACAACTATTAAACTGAGGAGACTCAGCACAAATATCACTGACACTGAGACAACCGCGATGAGCAAATAGAGATTTAAATGAGAAAACCCGTCCTCCTTCTTTTGCACATGACGAAACTCTGACTGCATTTCAGCCGCGCTCTCGACAGCAACGACATCAATAGACACGGTGGCCGATAAGGATGGCTCTCCGCTGTCAGAAACCAGAATGACCAATGGATGCGTTTTCAAGTCATTCTCACTCAGACGTCTCTTAGTCCTTATTTCTCCAGTGCTGGTGCTGATTCGGAACAGATCCGTTCTCTTGGGCTCAACAATGTGATAAGAAAGCAGCGCATTGTATCCACAATCCGCATCCACAGCCCTGATCTTCGCCACAAAGTATCCCGCTTCAGCAGAATAAGGGATGTGCTCAGTGTTACCAGAGCCGTGCTCAGAGTAGGGAGGCAGGATCCCGGGGCTGTTGTCATTCTCATCCAGGATAAAAACGCTCACAGTGACGTTGCTGCTTTGTGGAGGGACACCGGCATCAGTGGCCTGAACCTGAAACTGGAACGTTTTCACCTCCTCATAATTAAAAGTCTGCATGCTGTAAACATCGCCACTTGCAGAATTCACGCTAATTACAACTGCAGCAGACATTCCGTTGGTAGATGTCTCTAATAAAGAATATGTTACTTGTGCATTTTCATTTAAATCCGGATCGATCGCGGACACCGTATATATCACTGACCCTACTGGGTTGTTCTCCTTCACATACACTTCCAGAACAGGCGCTGCAAAGCGCGGCGCGTTGTCGTTCACATCTGAAACGTGTACAGTAATAACGCTGGTGCTGGAGAGAGGAGGGGTCCCTTCATCCGCTGCTGTGATGGTGACATTGTACTGAGAAGCGCTCTCTCGGTCCAGCGCCCCCCCGACCACTAAAGAGTAATAGTTCTTATAGGATGACTGCAGTTTGAAAGGAACATCATGAGAAACTTTACACTGTACAGCCCCGTTTTTGCCGTCATCCTTATCCAGAACAGTTATTAAAGCAATCACTGTTCCTGTATTAGCATCCTCTTTTACAGTGTTAAAAAGTGAAGTTACTGCTATTTCTGGTGCATTGTCATTAACATCAACAACTTCAACCAGCACTTTGCAATGTGAAGCCATAGGGATCTGGCCTGTATCCTGAGCCTGAACACGGATTTCATAAACGCTGTTCTTTTCATAATCAATTTCTCCTTTAACTGAGATTTCCCCAGTTTCAGCATTTATTGCAAATGTGTCAATAATGTTTCTTTGACCATGACTACTAAACGAATAAACAATGTGTCCATTTACACCTTCATCGAGGTCTGTTGCATTAAGCGTTATTATCGATGTTCCATATTTAAGATTTTCATATACACGGACTTTATACAATGGACTGCTGAACACTGGAGTGTTGTCATTATTATCCAATACATTTACTACAATAGTCAAGGTCCCAGACCGGGGTGGTTTCCCCCCATCAACAGCAGTCAGCACTAGATGGATCACAGGCTGTTTCTCTCGGTCTAAAGCTTTCTGCAGCACTAACTCCGCAGACACACTCTGATCACCGCCGCTCTGCACATCCACAGAGAAATGATCATTTGGACTCAGTTTATATGTCTTTACAGAGTTACTGCCTACATCAGGATCACTGGCACTGAGCAATGGAAACCTCACTCCTGGATATGTCGATTCTGAAATGTTTATATATTGCGATTCAGCAGAAAACGCGGGGGAATTGTCATTTATATCTAAGATATTAACTTCCACACGGAATACATTCAAAGGCAGATTGACAATTGCTTCTAAATTCAAAGCACAAGACGGGGCATTAGGACACAGTTCCTCTCGGTCGATGTTTTCATTAACAAAGAGAATGCCAGTTTTTAAATTTACCTCGAAATATTTCTTCTTGGATCCGGACACAATCTGGAACATGCGCGACTCCAGTTCTTGAATATTCAGATTCAAATCCTTAGCTATGTTTCCTACTGAGGTCCCCTGATTTACCTCCTCTGAAACGGAGTACATTATCTGTCCAGAAACACGATCCCCTAAACGAATCAGCAACACAAGCGCAAAACATATCCAAACAGGTCCCCTTTGGTCGAACGAAATCATTTTCTAAGAAGGTATCAATCGAAATATGAATCGGAATGGTCCAAATGCTGAATAAACCGACAACATCCAAAGCAGTGGAAATAAAGGCTGACAACAGCAGTCATCTACCCCACACGGCCATTCTGCATCTCACTGCAACAAAGCCCTCTGTCATTTGTGCGTATCTTTTCCCTTCTCACATATTAAGGAGGAGCCCTGGAAACACTGGCTCAGTTCACTTTGTTGGTGAACAACGACACCGTGTGGACTTTATAAAAAATATATCTACAAGCAGAATATGAGAACACATTGGAACTGCTGTAGACATACAATGTTTAAAAGAGGCTGATTCCGGTATCGGTTGTGATGATGATCACGAAGGTGATGTAAATACGCTATTCATGGTCGTTATCTAAAGCAAATACGTATCAGCACTCTACAGTACATATTAAACAGAATGAAGCATCTACATTTATAGTATGTATGTATGTATGTATGTATGTATTTATTTATTAATAGGCAGATGCCCCTATCCAGGCCTCTTACAAAACATAAGCGTACCTGCATTTGCGCAATATAGTCAAAATCCAAGCACTTTACAAAACACAGAACACGCCAGGTGGTCGAGAGTGTTTCACTTTAAAAAAGTGTGTTCAACTGTAAGTTAGGGTCCAGCATATTGCCACAATGTCCTTTGTCATAATTGTAAAATATAACATCTGTCTATCCAGATTCAAATTTGCGAAATATAAGTTATGCCTACTTTAACTGTTCCCCAAGGATTTCAGTCTGTTAAAATCTGTTAGAGAGTGTTTGGTTGGACACTAAAATAAAAAAAATTAACAAAGAAATATAAAGTAAAGCCATAATCAAAGCCAAATTATTTAAACAAAACAGAACATCCCATGTATGTCACGATAAGTCGCTGCCTGCATGTAACTTCCTCAATACGACTAGAAACAAATCAAAGGAATAGCATCACCAACAAACTACATGAAGATCAGACAGCCTCATAATCAACTCACAAATTAAGATGCAATTCAACTGGAAAAAAAACACTATATCGGACGTTTCCTTACCTCCAAGGTTTGAGACATTGCTTGAGTCTGTTTAAGAGTGTCAGTCCCCGTAATACTAATCAGATCTCCATCTTGAGGCGGAAACGGAGAGTTAAAAACCACGACGTCACTCTTCAGGGTGTCTGAGCTGAAACACACGTCATACTGCTGAGTAGTTTTAGAGTAAGACCAGCTCCCGTCAGGGTGTGTGGTGATCATTGGGGGGCTGTACCCGCTGAAACTGTCATCCCTCCTGTGGCATTTCACAACTATTAAACTGAGGAGACTCAGCACAAATATCACTGACACTGAGACAACCGCGATGAGCAAATAGAGATTTAAATGAGAAAACCCGTCCTCCTTCTTTTGCACATGACGAAACTCTGACTGCATTTCAGCCGCGCTCTCGACAGCAACGACATCAATAGACACGGTGGCCGATAAGGATGGCTCTCCGCTGTCAGAAACCAGAATGACCAATGGATGCGTTTTCAAGTCATTCTCACTCAGACGTCTCTTAGTCCTTATTTCTCCAGTGCTGGTGCTGATTCGGAACAGATCCGTTCTCTTGGGCTCAACAATGTGATAAGAAAGCAGCGCATTGTATCCACAATCCGCATCCACAGCCCTGATCTTCGCCACAAAGTATCCCGCTTCAGCAGAATAAGGGATGTGCTCAGTGTTACCAGAGCCGTGCTCAGAGTAGGGAGGCAGGATCCCGGGGCTGTTGTCATTCTCATCCAGGATAAAAACGCTCACAGTGACGTTGCTGCTTTGTGGAGGGACACCGGCATCAGTGGCCTGAACCTGAAACTGGAACGTTTTCACCTCCTCATAATTAAAAGTCTGCATGCTGTATATATCTCCACTGACAGAGTTCACATTCACTGCAGTAGAAACTGGAACTCCTGTGTTGGAATTCTCCAGTAAAGAATAAGTCACTCGGGCATTGTCATCTAAATCCGGATCAAACGCAGACACAGTGTGTATAACCGCGCCTACTGGGTTGTTCTCCTTCACATACACTTCATAAACAGGTTTTATAAAGCGCGGCGCGTTGTCGTTCACATCTGAAACGTGTACAGTAATAACGCTGGTGCTGGAGAGAGGAGGGGTCCCTTCATCCGCTGCTGTGATGGTGACATTGTACTGAGAAGCGCTCTCTCGGTCCAGCGCCCCCCCGACCACTAAAGAGTAATAGTTCTTATAGGATGACTGCAGTTTGAAAGGAACGCCAGCAGAAAGTTCACAATGTATATTTCCATTTTTACTCCCATCCTTATCCAACACTGTTATTAAAGCAATGACCGTGCCTACATTAGCATCTTCTTTCACAGTGCCCACTAGTGATGTTAAGGATATTTCTGGTGCGTTGTCATTAACATCTATAACTTCAACCAACACTTTACAGTGTGAGGCCATTGGAGTATGGCCTTTGTCTTGAGCCTGGACGCGGATTTCATAAACACTGTTGCTCTCGAAGTCAATATCGCCTTTTACCGTTATTTCACCAGTTTCTGGATTGATGTCAAAAATATCTATTATATCTTTCAGTCTATGATTACTGAATGAGTAAATAATTTGTCCATTTATTCCTTCGTCTAAGTCTGTTGCATTTAGCTTGATTACTAATGTGCCATGCTCAACGTTTTCAACAATATTTACTTTATAAAGTGGACTACTAAAAACTGGACTGTTGTCATTATTATCCAAGACATTTACAATGACCTGCGAGGTCCCAGACCGGGGTGGTTTCCCCCCATCAACAGCAGTCAGCACTAGATGGATCACAGGCTGTTTCTCTCGGTCTAAAGCTTTCTGCAGCACTAACTCCGCAGACACACTCTGATCACCGCCGCTCTGCACATCCACAGAGAAATATTCATTAGGACTGAGCTTGTAAGTACTAACAGCATTTGAAGCTACGTCCGCATCATCAGCACTGATTAACGGGAATCTCCCTCCTGGTAGAGTAGACTCTGCAATATTTACGTGCTGAGATTTCGCAGGAAATATGGGCGAATTGTCATTAACATCTAAAATATTAATTTGAACGCGATATAGATTCAAAGGCACATTTACAATGGCTTCAAAATGTAAAGAGCACGATAGAGCGTTTGCGCACACCTCCTCTCTGTCGATTTTTTCGTTTACATAGAGAATACCAGTTTTTAAATTTACCTCAAAATACTTCTTGTTGTTTCCAGATACAATATGAAACATACGCGACTCCAGTTCCTGGAGACTGAGATTCAGATCTTTCGCAATATTCCCCACAAAGGTCCCCTGGTTTACCTCCTCTGAAACCGAGTATACGATCTGTCCAGAAACAACATCCCAACAGCAAAGCAGCAGAAGGAATTGCAAATACATCCAAATATATCCTCTTTGGCCTGATGAAATCATGTCTGTATTAGTCCGTGGGAAAACATGAAATCCAAATGGTCCTCTCATAGAAATACCCAAAGAGAAAACATTTATTTTCAAATAAAAAGCAAGAAGACACAGTCATCTACTCCGCACAATCCTCTCCAGTCTTAAACAAAGCTTTCAGTGCTGTGTGTTGTGCTGGGCGATTTCTCTTTCTAATATAAGGAGGAGCCCTGGAAATCTGGAATCCTTTCTTGCCCTTTGATGGTCAACAGCGACACCGTGTGTAAAATTTAATAAATGATGAAAATCTAGAATGTTTTACATCCTCAAATGTTCTGGTGGTTTCAGATAGTTATTTATGAAATAATTAAATATAATGCATCCACGTAACTTGTCTATGCAGGAAAAGGCGTACAGAAAACAAAAATAATCAGGGTGCATGCTGAATGCATAGGGAATCAACACAGAAACAAAATATAACATTAGTGTGGACAAGTACAGTGCCTTCCTAATTCTTTAAAATTCCAAACTATTTAATCGAGGTACAGGAATACAATTGATTAATTAATTACTAATATAAACCTACCTATTAACGCAATGATTATATTTGTATTGTTCAAAACGTTAACAAAGTATTACTATAAAATTGTCATATTTTAAATTAATATTATCTTAAGTCATACTAGTATAGGTAGTAGTAGTAGTAGTAGTAGTAGTAGTAGTACGACTACGAGGCTTCTTATTACATCAAATGAATTAAAAGCAAAGTACAAGTGCAATCATTAATTACAAGTAACCTTGTGTTTGGGATCCATACAGCGAAATACGGTGTCAAATTATGAACCACTTCGTTTAGAAAATTATGAAAATTCCAACCTGTTCACGGTAAGTTTCAGAATGAAATACGATTGGAAAATGCAATAATTACAGATGCATACAAGAGACAAAAATCAGCAGTGACATTATGAATACAATTAAATGAAATTAAAATATAAAATGAGGTTTAACACTGCCTCCAGTGTGCTTACCTCATACATTTGGGACATCACCCGATTTCCTTTCAGAGTGTCGGTCCCAGTAATACTAATCAGATCTCCATCTTGAGGCGGAAACGGTGAGTTAAAAACCACGACGTCACTCTTCAGGGTGTCTGAGCTGAAACACACGTCATACTGCTGAGTAGTTTTAGAGTAAGACCAGCTCCCGTCAGGGTGTGTGGTGATCATTGGGGGGCTGTACCCGCTGAAACTGTCATCCCTCCTGTGGCATTTCACAACTATTAAACTGAGGAGACTCAGCACAAATATCACTGACACTGAGACAACCGCGATGAGCAAATAGAGATTTAAATGAGAAAACCCGTCCTCCTTCTTTTGCACATGACGAAACTCTGACTGCATTTCAGCCGCGCTCTCGACAGCAACGACATCAATAGACACGGTGGCCGATAAGGATGGCTCTCCGCTGTCAGAAACCAGAATGACCAATGGATGCGTTTTCAAGTCATTCTCACTCAGACGTCTCTTAGTCCTTATTTCTCCAGTGCTGGTGCTGATTCGGAACAGATCCGTTCTCTTGGGCTCAACAATGTGATAAGAAAGCAGCGCATTGTATCCACAATCCGCATCCACAGCCCTGATCTTCGCCACAAAGTATCCCGCTTCAGCAGAATAAGGGATGTGCTCAGTGTTACCAGAGCCGTGCTCAGAGTAGGGAGGCAGGATCCCAGGGCTGTTGTCATTCTCATCGAGGATAAAAACGCTCACAGTGACGTTGCTGCTTTGTGGAGGGACACCGGCATCAGTGGCCTGAACCTGAAACTGGAACGTTTTCACCTCCTCATAATTAAAAGTCTGCATGCTGTATATATCTCCACTGACAGAGTTCACATTCACTGCAGTAGAAACTGGAACTCCTGTGTTGGAATTCTCCAGTAAAGAATAAGTCACTCGGGCATTGTCATCTAAATCCGGATCAAACGCAGACACAGTGTGTATAACCGCGCCTACTGGGTTGTTCTCCTTCACATACACTTCATAAACAGGTTTTATAAAGCGCGGCGCGTTGTCGTTCACATCTGAAACGTGTACAGTAATAACGCTGGTGCTGGAGAGAGGAGGGGTCCCTTCATCCGCTGCTGTGATGGTGACATTGTACTGAGAAGCGCTCTCTCGGTCCAGCGCCCCCCCGACCACTAAAGAGTAATAGTTCTTATAGGATGACTGCAGTTTGAAAGGAACGCCGTCAGAAACATCACAATGCACATTCCCATTTTTATTTCCATCTTTATCCATAACAGTAATCAAAGCAATGACCGTGCCCATATTTGCATATTCCTTTACAGTGTCTAAAAGTGGTGTTATCGATATTTCTGGGGCGTTGTCATTAACATCTAAAACCTCCACCAAAACTTTGCACTGTGAGGCCATTGGGGGAGTGCCTTTGTCTTGAGCCTGAACGCGAATTTCATAAACATTGTAGTATTCATAGTCAAGGTAACCCTTAACTGTGATTTCACCATTATCAGGGTTGATGTCGAATACATCACTAATAGATTTGTGTTTCTGATTACTAAATGAATACACTAGTTTGCTGTTCAATCCCTCGTCCAAGTCAGTCGCATTTAGCTTCATTACCAAAGTTCCATATGAAACGTTTTCTACAACACTGACTTTATACAGTGGTTTGCTGAAAACTGGACTGTTGTCATTATTATCCAGCACATTTACAATGACCTGCGAGGTCCCAGACCGGGGTGGTTTCCCCCCATCAACAGCAGTCAGCACTAGATGGATCACAGGCTGTTTCTCTCGGTCTAAAGCTTTCTGCAGCACTAACTCCGCAGACACACTCTGATCGTCTTCGCTTTGTATATTCAGTGAGAAATATTCGTTAGGATTGAGTTTGTAAGTGCTAACAGCATTTGTACCAATGTCTGCATCATCAGCACTGAGTAATAGGAATCTCCCCCCTGGTGGAGTAGATTCCGAAATATTTACGTGCTGTGATTTCGCTGGAAAGATGGGCGAATTGTCATTAACATCTAAAATATTTACATGAACACGGTATATATTCAATGGATTATTCACAATTGCTTCTAAATTTAAAGAGCAGGTGGGAGTATTCGGACAAAGCGCCTCTCTGTCGATGTTGTCATTCACATAAAGAAAACCTGTTTTTAAATTGACCTCAAAATACTTCGTGTTATATCCTGATACAACATGAAACTTACGCGACTCCAATTCCTGGACATTGAGATTCAAATCCTTGGCTAGATTCCCTACAAAGGCCCCCTGGTTTACCTCCTCTGCAACGGAGTAAATGATCTGTCCCGATACAACATCCCAACAGCAAGGCAGCAGAAGAGACGCGAAACATATCCAAATAAATCCCCTTTGGCCCGATGAAATCATTTCTACTGAAGTCCATGCGAAAAATTATAATCCAATGTTTATGATCTATTGAAACGATGAAGGTATGACCATTTTCTTTTACATACAGTCCATGCTAACACAGTCATCTGCGCTGCACAATGGCGTTCTCTCTTAGACTAACAAAGCCTCCAGTATTATGTGCGTTTGTTTCCAGCGAGGAGGAGCCCTGGAAAACTGGGATCCTAATCTGCCAGTCGCTGGTCAATAGCGACACCGTGTGTATTACTGAGGAAGTCAATGAAACCAACATCACCATAAGAAAACTTAATATCATACTGTCTATTTTTTTATTAACGATAATGTCCTTCTACAGGTAAGATGAAGTAAAACGTATATTTGTATTATGATCTGTGACAACATACACGTTTATATGAGGGGGGAACAAATAAATCACATTTCCTATTTCACAATAAAATAAGTTAGCATTTATTTTGATGTACAACATTTTTAATTAGCGGGTGACGGCAGAACTACCCCAAAGTTCGCAATCTTTAATATTTAAAATCGATGCAATCTTAATTAACAGAATATAAGTACGTGTGCACACTCAGGTAAAGCTCTTTACATGCATGTTGTGGGAAGCTTAAAATAACTGAAAAAGCATCATAAGCAACCAGTAAATGAATTCATGATTATATAACATGACTTTTTGAAAAGAAAGGTAATATCTTCAGTTTTATTAAATTATTATAATATTACTACTACTACAATTAATAATAAAATAATAAAAACAATACTACTACTACTACTACTACTACTACTACTACTACTACTACTACTAATAATAATAATAATAATAATAATAATAATAATAATAATAATAATAATAATACCTATTGAGGTGAGAGGAATCAGTTTAATCTATTCAGCACTTATGTTCTTACAGCTACAGTATACTACATTATAAGCGTTTAGCCTTTTGAGAGATACATTTAAATATGTTGTAAATATATAATGATTATTTATAATACTATACTATATATCAAGAAAGAAAGGCGGGTAAAGAAGCATTCAGGCAGATATATGGATAAGATGCAGAAACGAGACTAACAAAAATGATGATGACTATGTATTAAAATCCTAAAACGCACTCACATATTAAACATGTGTAATGATTGGGGTTTTCGTTTCACCCTAACTAGAGAACTGTGATGAAGTCCTCAATATCGACACTTAAGATGCATCATTCAGAAAGATAACTCACCACTACAAAACATTCAAACCTCTTGTTAACATGTACAATAACGTCTGATATATTTGATCTACTTCCACGGCAGACATGCGTTTGTTTATATGTATTTTGTATGAAGCTACAGAAAAATCGATGCGTTTAGATACTGAAAGCCATGTACTGACGTTAACGATTAACATGATAAAAATACGTATTGAGAAAGCAAGAAATGTTAATTTAAAAATATATATTCCGATACTAAATTTGCTTACCTCATATGTTTGGGACACCGCCCGATGTCCTTTCAGAGTGTCAGTCCCAGTAATACTAATCAGATCCCCATCTTGAGGCGGAAACGGAGAGTTAAACACCACGACGTCACTCTTCAGGGTGTCTGAGCTGAAACACACGTCATACTGCTGAGTAGTTTTAGAGTAAGACCAGCTCCCGTCAGGGTGTGTGGTGATCATTGGGGGGCTGTACCCGCTGAAACTGTCATCCCTCCTGTGGCATTTCACAACTATTAAACTGAGGAGACTCAGCACAAATATCACTGACACTGAGACAACCGCGATGAGCAAATAGAGATTTAAATGAGAAAACCCGTCCTCCTTCTTTTGCACATGACGAAACTCTGACTGCATTTCAGCCGCGCTCTCGACAGCAACGACATCAATAGACACGGTGGCCGATAAGGATGGCTCTCCGCTGTCAGAAACCAGAATGACCAATGGATGCGTTTTCAAGTCATTCTCACTCAGACGTCTCTTAGTCCTTATTTCTCCAGTGCTGGTGCTGATTCGGAACAGATCCGTTCTCTTGGGCTCAACAATGTGATAAGAAAGCAGCGCATTGTATCCACAATCCGCATCCACAGCCCTGATCTTCGCCACAAAGTATCCCGCTTCAGCAGAATAAGGGATGTGCTCAGTGTTACCAGAGCCGTGCTCAGAGTAGGGAGGCAGGATCCCGGGGCTGTTGTCATTCTCATCCAGGATAAAAACGCTCACAGTGACGTTGCTGCTTTGTGGAGGGACACCGGCATCAGTGGCCTGAACCTGAAACTGGAACGTTTTCACCTCCTCATAATTAAAAGTCTGCATGCTGTATATATCTCCACTGACAGAGTTCACATTCACTGCAGTAGAAACTGGAACTCCTGTGTTGGAATTCTCCAGTAAAGAATAAGTCACTCGGGCATTGTCATCTAAATCCGGATCAAACGCAGACACAGTGTGTATAACCGCGCCTACTGGGTTGTTCTCCTTCACATACACTTCATAAACAGGTTTTATAAAGCGCGGCGCGTTGTCGTTCACATCTGAAACGTGTACAGTAATAACGCTGGTGCTGGAGAGAGGAGGGGTCCCTTCATCCGCTGCTGTGATGGTGACATTGTACTGAGAAGCGCTCTCTCGGTCCAGCGCCCCCCCGACCACTAAAGAGTAATAGTTCTTATAGGATGACTGCAGTTTGAAAGGAACGCCGTCAGAAACATCACAATGCACATTCCCATTTTTACTCCCATCTTTATCCATAACAGTAATTAAAGCAATGACCGTGCCAATATTTGCATCTTCCTTTACAGTGTCTAAAAGTGGTGTTATCGATATTTCTGGGGCGTTGTCATTAACATCTAAAACCTCCAACAAAACTTTGCACTGTGAGGCCATTGGGGGAGTGCCTTTGTCTTGAGCCTGAACGCGAATGTCATACGCGTTAATGTTCTCGAAGTCAATGTCTCCCTTAACGGTTATATCACCAGTTTCTGGATTTATATCAAACATATCTATTATATCTTTCAGTTTATGATTACTGAATGAATAAACTATTTGTCCATTTATGCCCTCGTCCAAGTCAGTCGCATTTAGCTTGATTACTAATGTTCCATGCTTAACGTTTTCTACAACACTGACTTTATACAGTGGTTTGCTGAAAACTGGCCTGTTGTCATTGACATCCAAGACATTTACAATGACCTGCGAGGTCCCAGACCGGGGTGGTTTCCCCCCATCAACAGCAGTCAGCACTAGATGGATCACAGGCTGTTTCTCTCGGTCTAAAGCTTTCTGCAGCACTAACTCCGCAGACACACTCTGATCGTCTTCGCTTTGTACATTCAGTGAGAAATATTCGTTAGGATTGAGTTTGTAAGTGCTAACAGCATTTGTACCAATGTCTGCATCATCAGCACTGAGTAATAGGAATCTCCCCCCTGGTAGAGTGTTTTCGGCAATATTTACGTGCTGTGATTTCGCTGGAAAGATGGGCGAATTGTCATTAACATCTAAAATAATTACATGAACACGGTATATATTCAATGGATTATTCACAATTGCTTCTAAATTTAAAGAGCAGGTGGGAGTATTCGGACAAAGCGCCTCTCTGTCGATGTTGTCATTCACATAAAGAAAACCTGTTTTTAAATTGACCTCAAAATACTTCGTGTTATATCCTGATACAACATGAAACTTACGCGACTCCAATTCCTGGACATTGAGATTCAAATCCTTGGCTAGATTCCCTACAAAGGCCCCCTGGTTTACCTCCTCTGCAACGGAGTAAATGATCTGTCCCGATACAACATCCCAACAGCAAGGCAGCAGAAGAGACGCGAAACATATCCAAATAAATCCCCTTTGGCCCGATGAAATCATTTCTACTGAAGTCCATGCGAAAAATTATAATCCAATGTTTATGATCTATTGAAACGATGAAGGTATGACCATTTTCTTTTACATACAGTCCATGCTAACACAGTCATCTGCGCTGCACAATGGCGTTCTCTCTTAGACTAACAAAGCCTCCAGTATTATGTGCGTTTGTTTCCAGCGAGGAGGAGCCCTGGAAAACTGGGATCCTAATCTGCCAGTCGCTGGTCAATAGCGACACCGTGTGTATTACTGAGGAAGTCAATGAAACCAACATCACCATAAGAAAACTTAATATCATACTGTCTATTTTTTTATTAACGATAATGTCCTTCTACAGGTAAGATGAAGTAAAACGTATATTTGTATTATGATCTGTGACAACATACACGTTTATATGAGGGGGGAACAAATAAATCACATTTCCTATTTCACAGTAAAATAAGTTAGCATTTATTTTGATGTACAACATTTTTAATTAGCGGGTGACGGCAGAACTACCCCAAAGTTCGCAATCTTTAATATTTAAAATCGATGCAATCTTAATTAACAGAATATAAGTACGTGTGCACACTCAGGTAAAGCTCTTTACATGCATGTTGTGGGAAGCTTAAAATAACTGAAAAAGCATCATAAGCAACCAGTAAATGAATTCATGATTATATAACATTACTTTTTGAAAAGCAAGGTAATATCTTCAGTTTTATTAAATTATTATAATATTACTACTACTACAAATAATAATAAAATAATAATACAAAATAATAAAAATTATAAATGTTAAAATAATAATAATATAACCTATTGAGGTGAGAGGAAGCAGTTTAACATATTCAGGACTTATGTTCTTACAGCTACAGTATATTACAATATAAGCGTTTAGCATTTTTGAAAGCTACATTTCAAAATATCGTTAAATATATACTGGTTATATATAATACTATATTATATATCAAGAAAGAGAGGGGGACAGAGACGCAGAGAGGCAGATATATGGATAGATGCCTAAACGAGATGTCCTTAACGCACTCTTAGCATGTAACAAACCTGGTTAATGAGGTGGGAACCAGACTAGGGAACTGTGTCCTCAATATCACCACTTCAGATACATAATTCAGAAAGATAACTCACCACTCCTGAACAGTCAAACCTCTTGTTAGCATGTACAATAACGTCAGATATATTGATCTACTTCCAAGGAGAATACGATTGTTTGTTTGAATGCTTTATGTATAAAGCCACATATATATTATTATTTTTTTATTATTATTTCTTTGGCAGACGCCCTTATCATGGGCGACTTACAACATAAGTGCAAACAAAGTGCAAAGATAAAGAGAAGTACAAGGCATCAATCATTACAAATTCAATTTGGTTAAAACAGCAATTCAAAGTACATTTTACAAATTCCAATTTACAATTTACACAAGTACAGTAAGTGAGGTCCTACATCCTGGACGGTGAAAGCTAAGTGCTGTCAAGATGTAGGGTCACGGGAAAGGGAGCAAGGAGGAAAACAATCAAAAGTGCAAGGAGCATAATAAAACTGTGAAGTGCTATCTAGCAGGGATAGAGGACTAATATTACATAAATATGGATGCGTTTAGATACTGAAAGCCATGAACAGATGTTAAGGATTTGGATGATAAAAATACTTATTGAGAATGCAAGAAATGTTACATTATAATATATACAACGATATTTAATTGCTTACCTCACATGTTTGGGACACCGCCCGATGTCCTTTCAGAGTGTCAGTCCCAGTAATACTAATCAGATCCCCATCTTGAGGCGGAAACGGAGAGTTAAAAACAACGACGTCACTCTTCAGGGTGTCTGAGCTGAAACACACGTCATACTGCTGAGTAGTTTTAGAGTAAGACCAGCTCCCGTCAGGGTGTGTGGTGATCATTGGGGGGCTGTACCCGCTGAAACTGTCATCCCTCCTGTGGCATTTCACAACTATTAAACTGAGGAGACTCAGCACAAATATCACTGACACTGAGACAACCGCGATGAGCAAATAGAGATTTAAATGAGAAAACCCGTCCTCCTTCTTTTGCACATGACGAAACTCTGACTGCATTTCAGCCGCGCTCTCGACAGCAACGACATCAATAGACACGGTGGCCGATAAGGATGGCTCTCCGCTGTCAGAAACCAGAATGACCAATGGATGCGTTTTCAAGTCATTCTCACTCAGACGTCTCTTAGTCCTTATTTCTCCAGTGCTGGTGCTGATTCGGAACAGATCCGTTCTCTTGGGCTCAACAATGTGATAAGAAAGCAGCGCATTGTATCCACAATCCGCATCCACAGCCCTGATCTTCGCCACAAAGTATCCCGCTTCAGCAGAATAAGGGATGTGCTCAGTGTTACCAGAGCCGTGCTCAGAGTAGGGAGGCAGGATCCCGGGGCTGTTGTCATTCTCATCCAGGATAAAAACGCTCACAGTGACGTTGCTGCTTTGTGGAGGGACACCGGCATCAGTGGCCTGAACCTGAAACTGGAACGTTTTCACCTCCTCATAATTAAAAGTCTGCATGCTGTATATATCTCCACTGACAGAGTTCACATTCACTGCAGTAGAAACTGGAACTCCTGTGTTGGAATTCTCCAGTAAAGAATAAGTCACTCGGGCATTGTCATCTAAATCCGGATCAAACGCAGACACAGTGTGTATAACCGCGCCTACTGGGTTGTTCTCCTTCACATACACTTCATAAACAGGTTTTATAAAGCGCGGCGCGTTGTCGTTCACATCTGAAACGTGTACAGTAATAACGCTGGTGCTGGAGAGAGGAGGGGTCCCTTCATCCGCTGCTGTGATGGTGACATTGTACTGAGAAGCGCTCTCTCGGTCCAGCGCCCCCCCGACCACTAAAGAGTAATAGTTCTTATACGACGGCTTAAGTTCAAATGGGACTGTTTCGGCGATTTGACAAAGCACATTCCCATTTTCACCACCATCCTTATCTGAAATAGTAATTAGGGCAATTACTGTACCTGTTTTAGCATCCTCTTTCACAGTGTTTAAAACAGATGTAATGGAAATCTCTGGGGCATTATCATTAACATCGATGACTTCAACAAGCACCTTACAGTGTGAAGCCATCGGGGATTGGCCTTTATCATGGGCCTGGGCACGAATTTCATAGACACGGTTTTCTTCGAAATCAATGTCACCCTTGACAGTAATCTCACCAGTGTCCGGGTCAACGGCAAAAACAGAAAATATATTCTCGTTCGCATGTGTATTGAATGAGTAGACGATTTTACTGTTCATACCTTCATCTGAATCTGTTGCATTAATGTTTATTATTGATGTCCCGAATGGAATATTTTCATGTACCTTAACCTTGTACAGTGGGCTACTGAAAACAGGGCTGTTATCATTGATGTCTAACACATTCACCTGGACCTGCAGGGTCCCAGACCGCGGGGGTTTTCCTCCATCCACGGCAGTCAACACGAGAGGAATAATATGCTGTTTCTCTCGGTCTAAAGCTTTCTGCAGCACTAACTCAGCAGACACACTGTGATCACTACCTCGCTGTAAATCCAGGGAAAAATACTCATTTGGACTGAGTTTATATGTATTCACAGAATTACTGCCCACATCAGCGTCATAGGCGCTCAACAAGGGATAACGCATTCCAGGTAAAGTCGACTCAGTAATGTTTAGATGCTGCGATTTCACGCGAAAAGAAGGCGCGTTGTCGTTAATGTCCAGAATATTAATTTCCACACGATATAAATGTACAGGAAGATATATCATAGCTTCTACAGTTACCAAACATTTGGGACTGTTAGGACACAGCTCCTCTCTGTCGATTCTTTCCTTCACATAGAGAATGCCAGTTTTAATATTTACCTCAAAATATTTCTTGCTGGATCCGGACACAATCTGAAACATTCGTGATTCCAATTCCTGAACATTGATATTTAAATCCTTAGCTATATTTCCAACCGAAGTCCCTTGGTTTACCTCTTCAGCAACTGAATACATTATTTGTCCGGAAACAAGATCCAAATGACAAAGCATGAGAATAAAATTTAAAAATATCCAACTGGATCCTCTTTGTTTTTCTAAAATCATTTTCAGCAAAATGTAAAATTGTACAATCCTACGTGCCGTTAAATATAAATTAATCGTTAATACACATTTTGTTTCAATAAAAAATGCATCACAAAACAGACATCTGTGTCGCACAGCCTTTCTGTGCCTTTGTATAACAAAGCCCAGGATGATGTTTGCGTTTTTACTGTATAAGGAGGAGCCAGTAAATGCATCACTAAAACTTCCACTTTGTTAGTGAACGGCGACACCGTGTGGGTAAGTGAAATCAAAATGTACAACAAAACGTGTCCATCCAGGTTATCTTCTACTTTTCAGTGATTTAATACATGTTTCCGATCATTTTATAATATGAAAACGCGCAGAAATGCGTACTAAACCTACTCCTATGACGGTGCATACAATTTGGGGAAGAACATTCGTAATGTATTATTTATGAGAAATATACATCAGCATGGACAGAAAGATTACTATGAAATTCAACTGTTTGTGCTGTTTATTAAACAGGGAATAATAAACCAACGTGAACTCTTTTCCTTAGAGAAGGGCATTCCATATCTGAAGACAACATTTCCCAGCTACAGAAACAAGCTCCTTCAATTTAAAACATCATAGTTCATGTTCCTTCATACATGTGTTAGATCAACATGTCATATAAAAAGTAGATTAAATCTACAGGCCTAAACAAAATAGATTTAATTGAACAAGCTAGGCTATTTCTCTTTCCATTAACAATTTAGAGAATGTAATCACCGAATTCAATGTAAACGAAAGCATCACTATTAAAATAACCGACAATAAACATGACAAAAATAAAACAACTATGTGATCTAAATTTGATTTTGAAATACCTACAAAAAACAGTTAATCACAGTGTTTTGGTCAAACTGCTTTCGGCAAGGAGACGTTCAATCCACAATAAATTCAATATATCTACCTGAACAGGTTGCATTTTCAAATGAATCACACGATAATAATTCAAAACACTTGAAAAAACTGACCAATAATAGTGAATGCAGATGTAATTTTGCTATGCCTACACATCAACACCTTAAAAAAGCAATGGGATATGCTTACCTCTGTCTTTTTGGAAATGGTTTGATTCCTTCTAACAGAGTCGGTCCCAGTAATACTAATCAGATCTCCATCTTCAGGAGGAAACGGTGAGTTAAAAACAACGACGTCACTCTTCAGGGTGTCTGAGCTGAAACACACGTCATACTGCTGAGTAGTTTTAGAGTAAGACCAGCTCCCGTCAGGGTGTGTGGTGATCATTGGGGGGCTGTACCCGCTGAAACTGTCATCCCTCCTGTGGCATTTCACAACTATTAAACTGAGGAGACTCAGCACAAATATCACTGACACTGAGACAACCGCGATGAGCAAATAGAGATTTAAATGAGAAAACCCGTCTTCCTTCTTTTGCACATGACGAAACTCTGACTGCATTTCAGCCGCGCTCTCGACAGCAACGACATCAATAGACACGGTGGCCGATAAGGATGGCTCTCCGCTGTCAGAAACCAGAATGACCAATGGATGCGTTTTCAAGTCATTCTCACTCAGACGTCTCTTAGTCCTTATTTCTCCAGTGCTGGTGCTGATTCGGAACAGATCCGTTCTCTTGGGCTCAACAATGTGATAAGAAAGCAGCGCATTGTATCCACAATCCGCATCCACAGCCCTGATCTTCGCCACAAAGTATCCCGCTTCAGCAGAATAAGGGATGTGCTCAGTGTTACCAGAGCCGTGCTCAGAGTAGGGAGGCAGGATCCCGGGGCTGTTGTCATTCTCATCCAGGATAAAAACGCTCACAGTGACGTTGCTGCTTTGTGGAGGGACACCGGCATCAGTGGCCTGAACCTGAAACTGGAACGTTTTCACCTCCTCATAATTAAAAGTCTGCATGCTGTATATATCTCCACTGACAGAGTTCACATTCACTGCAGTAGAAACTGGAACTCCTGTGTTGGAATTCTCCAGTAAAGAATAAGTCACTCGGGCATTGTCATCTAAATCCGGATCAAACGCAGACACAGTGTGTATAACCGCGCCTACTGGGTTGTTCTCCTTCACATACACTTCATAAACAGGTTTTATAAAGCGCGGCGCGTTGTCGTTCACATCTGAAACGTGTACAGTAATAACGCTGGTGCTGGAGAGAGGAGGGGTCCCTTCATCCGCTGCTGTGATGGTGACATTGTACTGAGAAGCGCTCTCTCGGTCCAGCGCCCCCCCGACCACTAAAGAGTAATAGTTCTTGTAATTTCCCTCCAGTTTAAAGGGAACATCTCCAGAAATATAACAATTTATATTCCCATTTTTGCCACCATCTTTATCCAAGACAGTAATTAGAGCAATCGCTGTGCCAATATTTGCGTCTTCTTTGATGGTGTTCAAAATAGACGTTACAGCTATTTCAGGGGCGTTGTCATTAACATCTATAACCTCAACCAAAATCTTACAATGTGAGGCCATCGGGGGAAGGCCTTTGTCGTGAGCCTGAGCACGGATTTCATACGCATTGTTTTGTTCAAAATCAATATTCCCCTTAACTGTAATTTCCCCCGTATTTGGGTCTATGTCGAACACATGGAACACGTTATCCTGTTCATGCTTACTGAAGGAGTAAACAATTTCACTATTTATACCTTCATCCAAATCCGTGGCATTTAAAGTTATTATAGATGTTCCTATAGGCACATTTTCAAATACACGGACTTTGTACAGCTGTCTGTTAAAAACTGGAGTATTATCGTTATTATCTAAAACATTAACTATAATTTCCGATGTCCCAGACCGGGGTGGGTTCCCCCCATCAACAGCAGTCAGCACTAGATGGATCACAGGCTGTTTCTCTCGGTCTAAAGCTTTCTGCAGCACTAACTCCGCAGACACACTCTCGCTGCCTTTGTGTAAATCAAGGGAGAAGTGCTCGTTTGGACTGAGCTTGTACGTGCTAACCGAGTTTTTTCCGACATCCGCGTCATATGCACTAAGTAATGGAAATCGCACTCCTGGCAATGTGGATTCGGCAACATTTACTGATTGTGATTTCGTACGAAAATAAGGCGAATTATCGTTGACATCTAAAACATGTATTTCCACACGATATAAATTCAAAGGGTTGTTAATAATAGCCTGTAAATTCACAGAGCATGAGATGGAATTAGGGCACAGCTCCTCTCTGTCGATTCTTTGACTCACAAAGAGAATGCCAGTTTTTAAATTTACCTCGAAATATTTCTTCTGAGATCCGGAAACTATCTGAAACAGACGTGACTCCAAATCCTGGATGCTGAGTTTCAAATCTTTTGCTATATTCCCGACAAATGTCCCTTCGTTTACCTCCTCCGATACGGAATATGTAATCTGTCCGGAAACCAGACCCCAGAAGCACCACAGCAGTAGAAAAAGACGATACGTCAAATTAGATTCCCTTTTGTCTGAAGAAAACATGGCAACACAAAGGTGTAGAATTGCATAAATCCCGTGTATAGTGTTATCTGGTGCAAATAACCCAAGTGAACATTTCCTATAGGAGAAAAAATAAACAGATCCGCACACAATCTGCGACAGCCTCCAACAAAGCCTTCTGTAATCGTTATGCTTTAAAACGAGGAGGAGCCCAGGAGAGATGGGATTCATTATTTCACATTGTTAGTATATAGAGACATCTTGTGGATTGGCCAGGAACTGAAATAAGTCTTGCTACATACAGTATTTGCTACATATTTGTTTTACAACGTTATATGATTACAACTGGAACAAAATACATTTTGATTTATGATAACCATGTATGTGTGAAAAACACCATAAAATAAGCGACTCTGCTAAATATGCCAGCTTGTTTCTTTTCATTACAAAAGGTCACAATTAAACAAATTACTTAGGATAGACAAGGGGGAAAACACAGGCTTACCTCAAGATTTTGGGAGCTTTTACGGTTTCGTTTACAGGAGTCATTTCCATTTAAACTAACAAGTTCCTCGGTCATGGGTTGAAAAGGTGCGTTAAAAACCACGACGTCACTCTTCAGGGTGTCTGAGCTGAAACACACGTCATACTGCTGAGTAGTTTTAGAGTAAGACCAGCTCCCGTCAGGGTGTGTGGTGATCATTGGGGGGCTGTACCCGCTGAAACTGTCATCCCTCCTGTGGCATTTCACAACTATTAAACTGAGGAGACTCAGCACAAATATCACTGACACTGAGACAATGGCGATGAGCAAATAGAGATTTAAATTTGAAAACGTTTCATCGCTTTTTGGCCGTTGCCTGTGTTCCGACTGTATTTCAGGCATATTTTCGACGACCACAACATCAAGAGTAACAGTTGATGACAAAGGTGGTTCACCGTTATCAGTAATCAAAATCACAAGAGGGTGTGGTTTTATGTCATTTTCATTTAGACGTCGTTTAGTCCTTATTTCTCCACTACTGGTACCGATTCTGAATGTGTCCGTTCCCTTGGGCTCAACAATGTGATAAGAAAGCAGCGCATTGTATCCACAATCCGCATCCACAGCCCTGATCTTCGCCACAAAGTATCCCGCTTCAGCAGAATAAGGGATGTGCTCAGTGTTACCAGAGCCGTGCTCAGAGTAGGGAGGCAGGATCCCGGGGCTGTTGTCATTCTCATCCAGGATAAAAACGCTCACAGTGACGTTGCTGCTTTGTGGAGGGACACCGGCATCAGTGGCCTGAACCTGAAACTGGAACGTTTTCACCTCCTCATAATTAAAAGTCTGCATGCTGTATATATCTCCACTGACAGAGTTCACGCTTATAATAGAATAAATATGTAGTGCCTTGGCAGAACTGTCCAATAAAGAATATGTTACTCGGGCATTTTCATTTAAATCCGGATCAAAAGCAGACAAGGAATATATAATTGTTCCCGTGGGACTGTTCTCCTTCACATAAACCTCAACACTAGCTTCTGGGAAACTAGGTGCATTGTCGTTAACATCTGAGACGTGTATAGTAATTACCCTGGTGCTTGAGAGAGGCGGGGTCCCCTCATCTGTTGCTGTAACACTGACATTGTACAGAGAGTATGTTTCTCTGTCGAGTTCATCACCTAATATTAAAGAATAGTAATTACTGTGTGATGCTTCTAGTTTAAAGGGGGATTCCCCAGATACAAAACAACGGACTTTCCCGTTTTTCCCCCCATCCTTATCTGAAACTGTAATTAAGGCGATTGCAGTCCCCCTTTTTGCGTCTTCTTTCACAGTGTCCATTAGAGATGTCAGTTTAATTTCGGGGGCGTTATCGTTAATGTCTACAATTTCAACCAGCACCTTGCAGTGTGAGGCTAGTGGTGTAGCACCTTTGTCCTGGGCCTCAACTCGAATTTCATAAACATTATTTTCTTCGAAATCCAGATTCCTTATAACTGTGATCTCACCGGTGCTCTGGTTTATAGCGAATGTATTGAGGATGTTTTTTTGTCCTTGTTTACTGAACGAATATTTAATCTCGCCATTGACATCTTCATCCAAGTCTGTTGCATTAAGTCTCGCAATGGTTGTTCCAGTTGGTACATTCTCACTAACTCTGACTTTCAATACGGCACTGGAAAATTGCGGTGAATTGTCATTTGCATCCAAAACGTTTACAATGATCTCTGAGGTACCAGATCTGGGTGGTTTCCCTCCATCTATAGCAGTCAAGACCAGATGGATCTCAGACTGCTTCTCACGATCTAAGCCTTTCTGCAGCACTAGCTCAACAGACACTCTGTGTCCAGCTTCGCTGTGTAACTCAGTGATAAAATAGTCATTTGAACTGAGCTTGTATGTATTTATAGAATTGCTGCCTACGTCTGGATCATCAGCGCCCAGCAGTGGAAATTTTGCACCCGGCACAGTAGACTCAGCAATACGAATATGCTGTGATTTCCCTGGAAATGTGGGAGAATTGTCATTTATATCAATTATATTAACTTCAACACGGTATAAAACCAATGGGAAATTAACAACCGCTTCCAAATTAATAGAGCATGTTGGACTATTAGGACACAGATCCTCTCTGTCTATGTTTTCATTAACAAACAGAATGCCAGTTTTTAAATTTACCTCAAAATACTTCTTAGTGGATCCGGAGACAATCTGAAACATACGCGACTCCAGTTCTTGGACTTTCAGGTTGATATCCTTAGCTATATTTCCAACAAATGTCCCCTGGTTTACCTCTTCAGAAACGGAATAGATTATCTGTCCTGTCACCACATCCCGAAAACAACACAACAGAAAGAACCGAAAAATAATCCTTACACATTCTCTTTGGTCGAGTAAAGTCATCGTTATACAATCCTTTAGAGAGGCATACATCCACTTTCCACAGAAAAATATAAAAATCGGCCATACATAAAACAAAAAAGCATTGCGTAAATAAGACAAATAGAATCACAAGCGGCCCTATCTACGCCACATCCAAACTGCTTTTATTACTAACAAAGCCCGAAAGACTGCATTTCATTTCCAGCAGGGAGGAGGAGCGCACAATAACTTGTCTGTTTCTCACCTTGTTAGTCCACAGTGACACCGTGTGGGTAAAAGTGGGACAGTCAGAACACTTGTGACTAAACAATTTTGGTTTTTATGTTCTTATTTCGTGCTTAATACACATTTTAAGCATTAATATGTAAATATTATGAGATGTAAAACTTAAATCATTTTGCTTTTGTAGCCATTGCTATTGGTAAGGAATCTTTGATAGAATTTTCAATAAGAGAGAGAGAGAGAGAGAGAGAGAGAGAGAGAGAGAATATAGAATATGTTATTATTCCTTACCTCCTACTCCTACTTAAAAAAACAATACCTTCAGATGTATTACTTACTGCTGACTAAAGTTTAAGATTATCTAGACAATAACATCACATTTCTTTTACTAAGTTGGTATTATGTTTTACCTTGAACCAATTTTCAAAATGATGCATTATAACATAGAAAACACTTTAAATATATGTAATACGTTATCATGTGTAATCTATTCGTGTGGCAATGTGGTAATCATTTCTACATCGTTATACCTACTGTTTTTATGACATCGATAATCTGAAGTCAACAGACAGAGGCAGCTTGTCTATGTTGTGAAACTGCTATTAAGAAATAATCTGGACAGCTTGGACACAATGACTAAAAAAAAGGAGGAAGAAAACGACTGTACTACTGAACTCTCTCGCTGCAGAGCCTCACAAGTCAGACAAATGAATTAGCGCCCGTCTGTGGATAGTTCAGCACCGCGGACAGTTCCTTCACAGAAATTACATTTCCACTCCCCAAACAAGCCGCATATCACAGAGTAGCACACATATAGCCATGCCACTAGACAACATAATCATTTGTAAAATAAACTCCATGTCACATTGTTTTTAGAAATAATACACCTAAACAACTCTTAAACATTTATAAATTTACAAAACCACAATATGCACAGACATTTATCAATCGAATCCATTTTCATTATATATCTGATTCAGGTACAATTTTAAAACAGCTCTACACAACACTGGGGCTATCAGATGCATACACGGTTGTTATGAAAATAAGATAGAAATTAATCAAAAAAGTCTTTTCTAATACATTAGCAAATTATAAGGCTTACAAAACTTAACGTGGGTGTTAAATTTAAAATATATTGAAATGTATTTGTTCTTACCTGACGTCTTTCAGTTGCGTAGTACTGGGATCTTCGGAAAGGCGTCGTTCCACTATTGCAAACCTCGCCGTTCTGGGGGGGAAAGGGTGGATTCATAACCACGACGTCACTCTTTAGTGTATCCGAGCTAAAACACACGTCATACTGCTGGGTTTTGGAGTATGACCAGCTCCCGTCAGGATAAGTGGTTATCATTGGTGTGTTGTACCTGTCCTCACTCCCATCTGTCTTGTGGCATTTTATTGCAATGGACCCAAGAACAGTCGCTACAAATATAATTGATACAGAGACAACGGCGATTAGCAAATAGAGGTTTACATCTGAAAACGCCTCGTCTTTGTTTGGCAACTGCCTGGAATCCGAATGCATTTCAGCGGTGCTTTCAACAACCATTACATCAAGGGACACAGTCGCCGAAAGAGACGGTTCTCCGTTGTCAGTAACCAATATTGTCAATGGGTGTAATTTTATGTCACCTTCGCTTAACCGCCTCCTGGTTCGTATTTCACCCGTATTCGTACTAACTCTGAAGATATCTGTTCCCTTGGGCTCAACAATGTGATAAGAAAGCAGCGCATTGTATCCACAATCCGCATCCACAGCCCTGATCTTCGCCACAAAGTATCCCGCTTCAGCAGAATAAGGGATGTGCTCAGTGTTACCAGAGCCGTGCTCAGAGTAGGGAGGCAGGATCCCGGGGCTGTTGTCATTCTCATCCAGGATAAAAACGCTCACAGTGACGTTGCTGCTTTGCGGAGGGACACCGGCATCAGTGGCTTGAACTTTAAATGGTAAGTGTTTTATTTCCTCGTAATTGAAGCTCTGCGCGACATGTATTTCACCAGTTATAGAGTTCAGATTAAACATGGAAGAAACAGGAACACCCATAACTGAACTCTGCAATAAGGAATAGGTCACTTGAGCGTTTTCCTGTAAATCGGGATCAGAAGCAGTTATTGTGTATATCAGAGAGCCAATCGGACTGTTTTCTTTTAAATACACCTCTGCAACGGGCTTGGGGAACTGTGGCGGGTTATCGTTCACATCAGAAACCTGCACCGTGATCACTCGCATGCTGGAGAGCTGCGGGATTCCGTCATCTGTTGCAGTAATTGTGACGTTATACTCGGCTTCCCTTTCTCTATCAAGCGCCCCTTCGAGGATTAAAGAGTAATAGTTCTGAAAAGAGGACTGCAGTTTGAAAGGGCTTTTCCCAGAGAGATGACACTGAACAATGCCATTCCTGCCTCCGTCCTCATCTGAAACGGTCATGAGGGCAACTACTGTGCCCTTATGAGCGTCTTCCCGCACTGGGCTCAAGAGAGATGTTACAGTAACTTCAGGAGGGTTGTCGTTCACATCAATGACCTCCACTAACAGTTTACAGTGTCCGATCAATGGCATGCCGCCTCTGTCCGCAGCCTGAACACGGATTTCAAAAGCACTAGTTTCTTCATAATCAATTGTCCCCCTCACTCGAACTTCGCCGCTGTCAGTGTCTATTTCGAAAGTATCCATTATATTCTGTGGGCTCCGCTTACTCAAATAATAGACAACCTCGCCATTTAAACCTTCATCCAGGTCTGTCGCCTTAAGCTTTATTATAGCAGTTCCGCTTGGTACGTCCTCGCGTACCGACACTTTGTAAACTGAACTATTAAAAGCAGGTGCGTTATCATTGGCATCCAGCACGTTTACTACAATCAGCAAGGTTCCTGACCTCGGGGGTGTCCCACCGTCAAGTGCTGTCAGCTCAAGTTGCACAAGGGCTTGCTTCTCCCGGTCTAATGACTTCTGTAGCACCAACTCAGCAGACACCGTCTTATCATTATTTGTTTGTAAATCCAATGTGAAATATTCATTAGGACTGAGTTTGTATGTTTTCAGAGAGTTTGACCCCACGTCTGCATCATAAGCGCTCTCTACTGGAAAACGAGACCCTGCAGGCACAGTGAGTTCAGTAATATTGAGCTGTACTGAGTCCACTGGAAAAATGGGCGAATTGTCATTGATATCTAAAATATTAATCTTAACCCGATACAACTGCAAAGGATTATTCACAACCGCTTCTATATTCACAGAGCAAATGGCCGCATCTGCACAGATCTCCTCTCTGTCAATCCTCTCATTTACGTACAGAAAGCCTGAGTCATTCACCTCGAACAATTTCTTCTTTGACGTTGAAACAATCCGAAAACTGCGAACATCCAGTTCTTTTACACTTAGGTTTATGTCTTTAGCTATATTTCCAACAGAGGTGCCTTGTTTTACCTCTTCTGAAATACTGTAGACGATCTGTCCGAAAACCTGGCTTCCTAAGCAAGATAGACAGATACAAATAAAATAAACTTCATTGAAATGTCTTTGGTTTGAATCGAGCATTGTTGCAGGTGTACTTACATGTAAATCCCTGTTGATTTTTCGAAATTTGTAAATTTCCACAAAGGCCAGAGAATCGACTTATAAATCCGTTAGAAAGGAAGCACGATTGCAGACAATAGAACAGACGGCAGCTTTCTCTTTATTCCCGATAAGCATGTCCACCATGAACCCCACACAGCTCCAATACATCCATCAGAATCCAAGTTTCTATGTAACCGAATGATTAGGCATATGTATTCAGCAATTTCAGTGTAAACGAAACGCAATATATTTTGTCATCTGCAGATCACTCCGCTCGCAACCTTAAATAAAGCTTTTTATGCGAGTAAACCCGTCACAGTCTGAGGAGGGGCAAAACCCTGTCTTTAACGTCTAGTGGGCCACCAGCGACACCTAGTGGACAAACATTGAAGTAGTTTAAGGATTAAAATATATCCATCCATATTCCACAAACATTATTATTAGTTCTATAATTAATAATCAATGCCTCAAATGCATTCAATTTCGACTGAGAATACGCCTTCAAATACTACAATTTCAATTTAAGAAACACATAAAGTTTGACTTGTTGTCCCAGCCTGCTTTGTGTTCACATGTTCACTAAACTGGATGTTAATTAGTGGATGGATCTCAAATGTGTTCTCTGAGTAACTTAGCAGTAATGGGGTAATTACATATATAATACTGTACTTTATATTCAGATAAAGTTGTTTCCTCCTTCAAGTTATGTGTGATAGTGTATGAGAAAAAAAAAGATGACTGCACCAGTAATTAATATAGTGATTTTAGTTGTTTAGTTTTAGTTTATTTTGTATCCTGCTTTGCTTGAAAAAAGATTGTCCAATACATGTTGGCCATTGCATTCATCCTCCTAATGAGATACGAACACATATGTAGGGAGATTTAAATGTAATATTCAAAATGTTTTTAGCTTAGAGAAATAGAGATAGCATGCTAAAGGTTTAATGCATTTTAAGAAACTACTATTATTTGTTTGTTGTTGCCATAATGGTGTTTAGATTATATTTAGATTATGAAGCAGGTGTATATTTCTGTGCTGCTTTTAATCAATGTAGGATCTTCGTGTATTATTTAGAAGAAACATACAGACAGTTCATCATCCCATAGTGGAATGGAAGGGTAAAAATAATCAGATGCTATTCACTTAACAGTTTTCTTCACCCTACTATTACGTATGCTTTAACAGTATGTGTTCAGACATACCTGCACTGAGTTAAGTGTTTCACAGCCCACTGCGGTTGCCTGACCTCGATTCGACTGCATTTCTACAGGCAGAGCCGAGGATGTTGCTGTTGCTAGGATATACAGAACAACACATATACTCAGTTGTCAGCATCCAGGAATGACTGCACAGGCAAGACAACTGAGGAAAACGCCCACAGCTGCAAGAATTAAATGGTTAACTCGCTCTTATAGATGTAAAACAGAACACACGCATATTCTGTCTGAGGCCCAGGCCAAATGGATTTAAATTGGTCCAGGCTTCCTCGGGCAGTAATATGTGGCACCAGAGTACATATGCTACCTAGACTGCTTTTCGTAAAGGGCGCCATGAGCACTAATACATGTGGATATATTTTGCGCAACAAAGTGCAGCCAGCATTGTTGGAAATGTATGCTGAGGGTCCATATATCTACTGACAAGATAAAGCACCATGTCACTAAACTGGAAGTCTAACACAGTTGTTCAAGAATAGTGAAGATAACAATGCATAACCTGTTCACAATCCCAGCCTCACGTCTGGGATGAACCGAAACAGCAAATCAGGAGGAAACTGGGCAGACAAATTACTCTCCCTACACAGTGGTAAAAGCTGTACAGTATTTCCACAGCCATTTATTAAAAGGTCAGCTATAATAATGAATATCAGGTTTCTGCCTACACCCACTACATTAAACATACTGAGATATAATTTGTCTTTATTCTTCTTCTCATTCCTAATTGCTCACCATTAATTTGTATTTCATATTGAATTCCAGTTTTACACTTGACATTGTAAGCAATCTTGGTGTGTTCATGTTTTGATACTGAGACATTAGAATACCCGAACAGACAGATTTCTCATGAAGAAAAATAAACACATTTAAACTGTATATCAGCAGTATAATACAACATTTCATGCAATAGAATATAAAATAAGCCCAGTATGCTTTTCTGACATAGGAAGCTTTGAACACCTGGGGGCGTGTGTGCGCTCCCTGCACAATCTGATGCGCATGCTTCCACAAAAAATGTTGCTTCTATTCATCACAATTCTGCTTCATTGCTCTAATTACATAAAAGTCCTGATGAGCAATCTTTCTAAGTGTTGTACACACTAACATATGTAACTACTGCCACTAGATAGAGTGGGTGGATACTGATTCCATTTTATGCCCCTAAAATATACTAGAAAAAACAACTATATGTGTAAGTGTTGTGGTGCTGAATGCAGTGATTACATCTGCTACAAAATTATTCATGACAGTAATGTTAAGAGTATGAAAAATAGGACAGCATTCAATCCTTTTGCAGCATTGCATAATTGTTCAATTGTATCTTCACATATGGCCTAGATTAATCTCTGTACAAACTACTACTACTATGACATTATTATTATTATTATTATTATTATTATTATTATTATTATTATTATTATTATTAAGGGACTAACATCTTAGTACAGATTTCACATACATTGTGTCAGTGTTTAGTGGGTATCTTCAGGGGTGTTTTCAGAAGTCAGCAGGATGAGAAATAGCCGGACCAGGCTTTCCCTCTGTGAATCACACTGTGCCTCTGACCTTTTGACCTTTTGAATCAGGCCGTCTCAATCCTGCCTCAGAGCCCAAAGGCCTAATGATTTTCTATCTCACTGAGATCACTATTGCATTACTGAAGCCACAGTGGAAGTAATGATTTGCATGATTATTCATTCTGTGATTTGTTTTCCTCTTTAGACGTGGTATTTGAAGTTATGTATAAAGTATCTATAAGTAACTTGAAACCTGCAGCTACTAAGTTATTATTTCACTAATTTAGACTCAGCTAAATAACAGATTGATGATGAAAAGGGTCAGAAAACTAAATCATTTCTTGCAATAAAGTCTCTCATGATGGTGCAGACTCTGATGACCTCTACAACATAATACATCAACAAATATATAACTACATAAATAACACTCAAATGAATAACCAAGAAACAATACTTTATTTGTCTTTCCTTTCTTTACTGAAGGATTACTTAATGAAGAATTTTTAAGTTGTAAAATTGATGAGTTGGTATAAATAATTGAAATGTTTTGTGTTTGCAGCTGAGTCCTGCATTAAGACCTGCTTTCAGTTTGCTTAACTTTTTCTATATACTACTATGCCTGTTCTGCTGTGTTAGCTTATTGTACCAAAAGTCAGTGTAAAGCATTTTGAGATGATGCTTAAATTAAAAATCAATATATAATATAATAAATAAATACAGAACATAAGATTAAAAAGTGGCGAGGAAATTGCATAAATGCATCTGTCAGCAGGAGAAAAATATACTCTGAAAAATTAACATGCCATAACATTACAGCAACAATCAAGTGCCCACTTTTAAAATATAGTTAGGTCCATAAATATTTGGATAAGGACACAATTGTCATCATTTTGGCTCTGTACGCCACCAAAATGGATTTGAAAGGATTTGAAAGAAAGAAAGGAAGAAACCCAGCATCTGGTGATGTCTATGGGTTCCAGACTTCAGGCAGTCATAGACTGCAAAGGATTTGCCACCAAGTTTTGAAACTCACAATTTAATTAATGAGTATGTTAGTTTGTCCAATTACTTTTGAGCCCCTAAAACTTGGGGGAACACATATAAAAATGGGTGTAATTCCTGCACCGTTCACCCAATGTGGATGTAACTACCCTCACATTAAAGATGAATGTCTACACTTAAAGCACATCTCGATTGTTTCCTTTCAAATCCATTGTGGTGGCATACAGAGCCAAAATGATGACAATTGTGTCACTGTATAAATATTTATGGACCTAACTGTATTGCCTATACAGCAAAACAATTTATAAATTGACAGCTGCTGTGATGTATGAAAAACCTCTGATATCGACAGCAAAAACTGTAATATATCACCACAAGAGAAAACTATAAACTATGAGTCTTCAAAAAAAGATCAAGAAAAACATGATTCATCTGACAAGTTTTAAATATAGACCTGCACAAGCTAAAACTAAAAATATTACAATTGGAAGGCCTCAGTCTAAGCCCTTAGAAGCCAGATGAAAACAAAATCCAACCAAGACAACCAGATAAAAATGTACGCAGCTTTCAAGAAGTAATTAAAAATTGAAACTATGTCAAGTCTCATTTCTCAAACTGTGCTTAAAAGCCATTTGAAAAAAAATGTATGTAAAAATTTATTTTTCAAATCATATAAATCCCTTGTGACATCATAATATAACACAATTCACTTTTTGACAGCTTTGACCTATTATTAGACATTTATAAATCCTGCAGGATTAAAGGACAATGTTTTAGGTTGGAGGTTCACAGTGTTGCATCAGTTCCCTTCAGGTGATCATGGGAAAGGGGGAAATGAAGAGCAGAAACAGGGTCTATACACACCACTGCAAATTTGAAAACATTAACAAACTACATAATCAGGGAAAATATGTCTTCATATAATTAGTAAACCGTCGGTTATATTGCTTTTGGATAAGATGTTAGCAGTGGCAGCTGGTGGGTTTATGAACTGGTGGGGCATAAAAAGACCTCTGAACATGTGTAACATTGTATATTTGAACCCCAGTCGTTAAATTCCTGGCAAAAACGTACAAGAAGTGTAAGTGGTCTCCGAGTGAGGATGACGTCACAGTTCGGTCAATAATACAATTCAGTTTTCTAGTTACTGCCATTTTTGAGTACCAATTTCCGAGAAAGCATATTAAAACAATAAATAACTGAATTTTACGGTGTACCATGGTTAATTTATTTGCTGCTAGTTATTTGTGTATTCACTACAAAATAGGCAGAGATATTGATTATCATTGCATTATAATAAGATTGTGATTTGCCAGATTGTTCTTTGTAAAAAAAGTACAAATTGTGTTACATTATCGTAAAAAGACAAAGCACGTGCCCCCCCCTCCAAATTATTTCAATTGTTCATATTTTTATGTCAAACCCATGTAGAAACATTTCAGTAAATAAGATTTCTCTTAGATGATCCCTCGCCACTACAGCTTCAATGTGCAATTTAGTGACAGCCCCTTAGTCTGCGCGTGCGCGTTATTTTATTATTTATTATTATTATTATTTGTTGCAATAAATGAAGGACAACAGTACTGTTTTCTGACATTCAGTCAGTATATCAAGAATATATTGTCCAACATACTTGAATATTTGTTAATAATATTTGTTAATAAAAATAAAAGGTTCAAAATTATTCATACCCTAAACATTCCAATCCAGGAAACTTTGGACTGAAATGTTTTTGCGACATCTAACACCGATCGTCTAAACTGATCATATATTTGAATGTATTTTTCCAAAAAATGTAAATTCACAGTAAACCTTTTGTTACATTGAATCGGGTATCAATAAATCTGGAGTGCACTGTTGTACATTTACAATTAGTACAGTGTGATATGCAACTGTGTGGAGATGCAGAAATGCACGTAGATGTGACTAAACTCCTCTTCAAAACAAAACATAGTATGTTGAACAAGGATGCAGAGCGGCATATTGAAGTTTTTAAAAACGGCCCCTGTGATTGAAGTCTCCCCTGAAGTCAGCTGTAGTATCAGTAGTACCAGCCCCAGTGACATTAAGAAAGGTAGGAGGTGGTGATTATTGTTTTTGGTGTTTAACAAAGGTGAGAGAAACAAAAAAACAAACAAACAAACAAAAAATCAGAAATAGTACAAGACCAAATAAATGCTTTTCAAGTGGGACTAAAAAAAACTCAGTTGCGATAATGTGTTTACCTGATTCTTATAGTTTGTACAATAATGTAGCTTAATAATCATTAATTCAAAATAACACTCACCGATAGCTAACTTTCATACAAGTCTGTAGCAATGCGCTATGAGAGCTGCTTATTCATTTCCTCAACAGGTCATGCTGGGTTGTTTTGGATGTCCCTTTAAACACTTTCATGTTTTCCTGGTCTCTCTGACAAATGTCTTAAGTCTTTATCCAGAGTTTGTCCACACGGTCTCTCCTCCGTTAAAGCCCTATTTTTTATTTTCCCTATTGGGAGATCACAGTACCTGTCGCTTGATGGGGACCTAAACGTATGATTTCAATATTTTCTTCAAAAGACAACTAATAAACTATTTTGTAACAAGAAATCGACAGTGTTCATCCTCTGGCTGATCAAGTTTGCACAGCACTCAAAACAACAGTAACTTACTGACAAGCGGGAAATGACAAGTTCATGCCCCTTCTGAACTCATTAAAACTCGTAAAGCGCATGCGCGACTGGGTATTTTCGCTGTATTTCCATACAGTACACTGTTATTGCTACAGTGCGAACGAGGGCCCATGTCGGATACAATAGTTGCAGGATGCACGAGTTCACAGACCCCTTTCCGCGTCGGTCTGTTAGGATTCTACCGAATGCCGCGCATGCGTATTTTTAAAGAGACGAAAATTCCTATGAGTAAATTTAGGGCCGGATTAAATTAAACCTTTGACCCACACACTAATAGAGAACTACAAACCTGTACATCATATCGGTTACATTTATGATTAGAAGAAAGTGGCATCTTACTAAAAATGAAGCCGCACATGAGTACAGTTCTGTAGTTTTCTATTAGCAGGTGGGTCAAAGTTTTGATATAATCCGTCCCTTAATTTCTCAGCGGCAATTGCGTATTGAACTCGAAACTCTGGGAATACATTGGAATAGTGGTTCAATATGTTAAAGAAATGCTTACAGATCGAAATAGAAGACAAGTTAGTTTCCCAGTGGAAATGTTCTTTTAATTTCTTCTTAACATATCAAACAATCAAGTAAATTAACAGTGGCTCACGAATTATGCTTTTAATGATTAATAGTAAGATGAATAAAGGTAATAGTCTACTATTTCAAAATATTGGAAAAGGCGCTGAAATATTTAATGCAGTGATATGTGGATTTACTGTAAAGTACAGACCTTAAATGTTGTAAAGAACAATTAAAATATATAAAATTACAAATATATATTTGAACATAACTCGAACATATATGTATTTGTACATAACAATGGTCTAAAATTATGTTTCATAATTCACAAATATATAGTACAGTATCATAATTTCAGGTAGAAGTAAGTAACATTACGAATATAAATGTGGCGCAATGTAAAACAAACTTTCACCTATTCAATTAAAGTTAGGATATGAAATCCTGAGAGGCCAGCAGTTTGCAGCTTGTTTTGAAAGCATAGAGCCGCCCTCGCTGCAGAGGCGTCTCCAAAGCCACGCCCCCTCCATCACACATGCGCACACGGAGCAGAGTCTCAGCGCCAGGAGGAGAGACGTGTGGGTGGAATCAGAACCGCATGTCTCATTTTCACAGGTTAGACATTAGAATAATAACGAACGTAAACAACTTATTTACGGTTATTATGTTTTTAAAAATAGTAGCTGCGCTTCGCCTTCCATTCTCGCGCTCGCTCTGCACAGCGTCAAGGTTCCCGCGCTGATGACGTGCGATTGTCTGCGCGAACAAGTTGCGCGGCGGTATGCAAATATAGGTTGACAGACAGGAAGGACATCCTATCATTACATTCGGACCGAATGCAATGATTCGTCGATCCTTTTTTAGTCCTGACCCTTCCACAGAAGATATATATATATACAGTGAGGGAAAAAAGTATTTGATCCCCTGCTGATTTTGTACGTTTGCCCACTGACAAAGAAATTATCAGTCTATAATTTTAATGGTAGGTGTATTTTAACAGTGAGAGACAGAATAACAACAAAAAAAACAAGAAAAACGCATTTCACAAAAGTTATACATTGATTTGCATGTTAATGAGGGAAATAAGTATTTGATCCCCTATGACTCAGCAAGATTTCTGGCTCCCAGGTGTCTTTTATACAGGTAACGAGCTCCTATACTCAGCTCATTACCTGTATAAAAGACACCTGTCCACAGAAGCAATCAATCAATCAGATTCCAAACTCTCCACCATGGCCAAGACCAAAGAGCTGTCCAAGGATGTCAGGGACAAGATTGTAGACCTACACAAGGCTGGAATGGGCTACAAGACAATCGCAAAGCAGCTTGGTGAGAAGGTGACAACAGTTGGTGCGATTATTCGCAAATGGAAGAAACACAAAATAACTGTCAGTCTCCCTCGGTCTGGGGCTCCATGTAAGATCTCACTTCGTGGAGATTCAATGATCATGAGAACGGTGAGGAATCAGCCCAGAACTACACGGGAGGATCTTGTTAATGATCTCAAGGCAGCTGGGACCATAGTCACCAAGAAAACAATTGGTAACACACTACGCCGTGAAGGACTGAAATCCTGCAGCGCCCGCAAGGTCCCCCTGCTCAAGAAAGCACATGTACAGGCCCGTCTGAAGTTTGCCAATGAACATCTGAATCATTCAGAGAAGAACTGGGTGAAAGTGTTGTGGTCAGATGAGATCAAAATCGGGCTCTTTGTCATCAACTCAACTCGCCGTGTTTGGAGGAGGAGGAATGACCCCAAGAACACCATCCCCACCGTCAAACATGGAGGTGGAAACATTATGCTTTGGGGGTGTTTTTCTGCTAAGGGGACAGGACAACTGCACCGCATCAAAGGGACGATGGACGGGGCCATGTACCGTCAAATCTTGGGTCAGAACCTCCTTCCCTCAGCCAGGGCATTGAAAATGGGTCGTGGATGGATATTCCAGCATGACAATGACCCAAAACACACAGCCAAGGCAACAAAGGAGTGGCTCAAGAAGAAGCACATTAAGGTCCTGGAGTGGCCTAGCCAGTCTCCAGACCTTAATCACATAGAAAATCTGTGGAGGGAGCTGAAGGTTCGAGTTGCCAAACGTCAGCCTCGAAACCTTAATGACTTGGAGAGGATCTGCAAAGAGGAGTGGGACAAAATCCCTCCTGAGATGTGTGCAAATCTGGTGGCCAACTACAAGAAACGTCTGACCTCTGTGATTGCCAACACGGGTATTGCCACCAAGTACTAAGTCGAAGGGGTCAAATACTTATTTCCCTCATTAACATGCAAATCAATTTATAACTTTTTTGAAATGCGTTTTTCTGGATTTTTTTGTTGTTATTCTGTCTCTCACTGTTAAAATACACCTACCATTAAAATTATAGACTGATCATTTCTTTGTCAGTGGGCAAACGTACAAAATCAGCAGGGGATCAAATACTTTTTTCCCCCACTGTATATATATATATTACATTTAGACCACTTAAATTATTGATTGCTATCAGGATGTGAAGAGACTTTCAACCAGTATTACAAAATACATTTCGGAAAAGATTGCATACCCTACCTTTAACATTATAGTGGTATATTAAAATACAGAAAACAATGTGGATGATTTGAGTAAATAATATGTTAACACCATTAGTTTCGTGTATTAAATAATAATAATAATATGACATACGATGCCATTGCATGTATAACTGTACATTATGAATCAAATAGAAGCGAAGCAGGGTGGGCTGGAGGGTTATTTATAGATGTACTATTCATTGTTATGGCTACAGATACGATGTGGAAATTATGAGTAAATTCTGTAATTAATTAATATAAAAGGTCACATTGTATCGATACATTCATATTTTTATTTGCATTGAAAAAACCTCAATAAATATCAGTCATTTACAATCGTATAACATCACGTACACATTTCTATGTTAAAATTAATTGACATGAGTATAATACAGTGGCAGTTGTGAGAGGGGGGGGGGGGGGGGAGGGCAGCGCCCCGTGACAGCAAGCTCCCTGTGCCCCCCCTAACTAGCACTGCAGACCAAACACTGTCAGCACCCACCCCCGCTAACATCGCGGACAAAACACTGTCACCCACCCCCCTTTGTCTTCAGTAAACTGAAAGAACCGAAAGAACCAAAGTCAACAGGTCTTTGGTGAACTGAAAGAGAGAGACACAGATCTTGGATTTGCTGCTGCGCCGCTATGCGCATGAATGAAACCCTGATGATCTATTTCAACAAAATATTAGTATTAGTATTAGTATTTTTTCCCCCACTCTTCCTCACCTTCTGCTGACCTCCCCATCTCGATCCCCTTGGAATCCACCACACTCTCTCCTTCTTCTTCCGCTAAAAATCTAGGAGTCACCCTCGATCCTGCGCTCTCCTACACCCAGCACATCACCACGCTGACACGCACCTGCAGATTCTTCCTGAGCAACATATGCCGGATCCGTCCCTTCCTCACCGAGTACTCGACTCAGCTACTCATCCAGTCACTGGACTACTGCAACTCCCTCCTGGCCGGCCTGCCTGCATCTACAACCCGCCACTCCAGCTCATCCAGAACTCTGTGGCTCATCTGGTATTCTCTCTGCCCCGATTCGCACACGCTACTCCACTGCTCCGCTCCCTCCACTGGCTCCCGATAGCGGCACGCATTCAGTTCAAGACACTGACCCTCACCTACCGCTGTCTTGACCACACTGCACCAAGTTACCTTCAGACACTCGTCTCTCCATACATCCCCTCCAGACCACTGCGTTCCTCCAGTGCCAGAAGGCTAACTCTGCCTCCTCTCCGCTCCCCTTCCTCCAGAGCCGCTCCTTCTCATCCCTGTCCCCTAAATGGTGGAACGACCTGCCCACCGAAGTCAAAACAGCAGAGTCGTTGACCTCATTCTGGCGCTTACTCAAGATGCATCTTTTCTGACAGTACTTGTAATATTAGTCCTCTATCCCTGCTAGATAGCACTTCACAGTTTTATTATGCTTCTTGTGTTTTTGATTGTTTTCCTCCTTGCTCCCTTTCCCGTAGCCCTTGTCTGTGACCCTACATCTTGACAGCACTTAGCTTTCACCGTCCAGGATGTAGGACCTCACTTACTGTACTTGTGTAAATTGTAAATTGGAATTTGTAAAATGTATTAGTTTGAATTGCTATGTTTTAGCTAAATTGAATTTGTAATGATTGATGCCTTGTACTTAACTGTATTTTTGCACTTATGTTGTAAGTCGCCCTGGATAAGGGTGTCTGCCAAGAAATAATAATAATAATAATAATAATAATAATAATAATAATAATAATAATAATAATAATAATGTAGTCATGTTTTCACAAAATGGATTGCATTTATTTAAATAGACAATATTTACATTGATATATATATATATATATACACTCACCTAAAGGATTCTTAGGAACACCTGTTCAATTTCTCATTAATGCAATTATCTAACCAACCAATCACATGGCAGTTGCTTCAATGCATTTAGGGGTGTGGTCCTGGTCAAGACAATGTCCTGAACTCCAAACTGAATGTCTGAATGGGAAAGAAAGGTGATTTAAGCAATTTTGAGCGTGGCATGGTTGTTGGTGCCAGACGGGCTGGTCTGAGTATTTCACAATCTGCTCAGTTACTGGGATTTTCACGCACAACCATTTCTAGGGTTTACAAAGAATGGTGTGAAAAGGGAAAAACATCCAGTATGCGGCAGTCCTGTGGGCGAAAATGCCTTGTTGATGCTAGAGGTCAGAGGAGAATGGGCCGACTGATTCAACAGAGGAGCAACTTTGACTGAAATAACCACTCGTTACAACCGAGGTATGCAGCAAAGCATTTGTGAAGCCACAACACGTACAACCTTGAGGCGGATGGGCTACAACAGCAGAAGACCCCACCGGGTACCACTCATCTCCACTCATTTCCAGAAATACCACAGTAGGCCTACCATTTAACAGAGTAACATATATAAGACAAACCGAGTTCATATAAAGTCTTAAAAACTTTGTAAAAGTGATTTATAAAGCCTTTCACGAATAATATATATATTGTAAGGAGCACCGCTTCTCTCAGCTCTCGTTGTGGTTCCACCAAGCTGTGCAGAAATGACGGAGGAAGCGCAGGATGCTGGCTGACTAACTCTCAATTCCACACGCTGAACTCTACACACTCCGACGCGGGAACCGGGCACGCCTATGTATTAGTTCGCACCCCGGGAACTGAACCCCAAAATTACATAAACACAACAGGAAGAACACAAACGCATACCCTACTTGAGCCCCCCAGTCCCAGATCGCTACTATATATATATATATATATATATATATATACGTTATACATTTGTACAGTGATACGTTAAAAATTTACTGGCATGACTTTGTATTGGTATTAAAATAAGACACAATCCATGCAATTTCAATTTTTAGATATACAACATTATTTTTAAGCCATTTAATCACTTCACATTGATTGAGACAATGAAGCACACAACCAAATACGTAGTTCAATCTTTCAAATACGTCACAATTAACTGCATATTTAGCATTGCCAATACTTACGTTAAATAAATAATATTAAAAAGAAAAACTTTTATTAAGTACATGTATTTATTAAACCAGCAGATCAGCCAATCAGGTTGACAACTCGATGTAAATATTCCATATTTAAACAAATACAATCCAGTTTCTGAAAGCATAACTATATGCCCATATGTTGTTTAACTGTTTTATCGGCATGTCATGCATGCACATAGCGCGCAGGTTCAAGATCTGCTTCTTTCTCTTTCAGCTTACCAAAGAACTGGAGACTTCGGCTCATTCAATCAATTCGGTTCTTTCAGTTCTTTCACTGATTCTGAACAGCTCTCTGCTATTCGTTCATTCGGGGCGCTCTGCTCTGGCAGGGCGGGCACTTGCTGTTTAGTCAGAAGCCCGCCCCACTCAAATCAAGCAAAACTGAGTTTGTATTGGCTGACGCACACATCACTCAATGATAAGGTCCCGAGTGAACAAGCAGGCAGCAGCATGAGGCAGTCAAACGAATCACTATATCCTACACCTGTAACTAGTGTATCCTACACTCACGATTGCTCTCTCATATGAACTTGATGGCTCGCCATACACGTGACGTAACAGTTTTGTTTACTTTGTATTTTTAGCACCGCCTTAGGGAACTGTGCAATGCTATCCACGAAACCTACAATAATATCCGGTTTATAAAGTGTGCAATGTTATGTTTTATTATTTATTTTTACTTTTTTCTAAGTGGGGCCCAGCCACACCGACCAATAGTGGCAGGCTTCCGCTGGATGTTAGTCAAAATGTAATCTTCACCAGGGAGTTTACATGCCTCTTGTATCATGTGCACTGAAAAAATATATATACATATACACCGATCAACCATAACATTATGACCACTGACAGGTGAAGTGAATAACACTGATAATCTCCTTATCATGGCATCTGTCAGTGGGTGGGATATATTAGGCAGCAAGTGAACATTTTGTCCTCAAAGTTGATGTGTTAGAAGCAGGAAAAATGGGCAGCGTAAGGATCTGAGCGACTTTGACAAGGGCCAAATTGTGATGGCTAGACGACTGGGTCAGAGCATCTCCGAAACTGCAGCTCTTGTGGGGTGTTCCCGGTCTGCAGTGGTCAGTACCTATCAAAAGTGGTCCAAGGAAGGAAAAGCAGTGAACCGGCGACAGGGTCATGGGCGGCCAAGGCTCATTGATGCACGTGGGGAGCGAAGGCTGGCCCCTGTGGTCCAATCCAACAGACGAGCTACTGTAGCTCAAATTGCTGAAAAAGTGAATGCTGGTTCTGATAGAAAGATATCAGAACACACAGTGCATCGCAGTTTGTTGCATATGGCCGCAGACCAGTCAGGGTGCCCATGCTGACCCCTGTCCACTGCCGAAAGTGCCTACAATGGGCAGGTGAGCATCAGAACTGGACCACGGAGTAATGGAAGAAGGTGGCCTGGTCTGATGAATCACAAGTTCAAGGTGTTGACTTGGTCTCCAAATTCCCCAGATCCCAGTCCAATCGAGCATCTGTGGGATGTGCTGGACAAACAAGTCCGATCCATGGAGGCCCAACCTCGCAACTTACAGGACTTAAAGGATCTGCTGCTAACGTCTTGGTGCCAGATACCACAGCACACCTTCAGAGGTCTAGTGGAGTCCATGCCTCGATGGGTCAGGGCTGTTTTGGCGGCAAAAGGGGGACCTACACGATATTAGGCAGGTGGTCATAATGTTATGGCTGATCGGTGTGTATATATATATATATATGTATATACGTCCATCCATTTTCAAAACCACTTATCCTGGTGAGGGTCATGGGGATCTTTCACTAAAAAAAGTTGTATCTCAGAAATGCAACTTCATGTTTTATCACAGAACACAGCCAGCAAGAAAACTACATACAACAGCACTTATTTTGTGCTTTCATGTGGATTTGGATTTCTACAACCCCCTAGAATCAGAATTACTGCAATAAAACGTTACAATAATATTAGGTGTTCACAAATTAATACAGGGGTTAGATTTCCCAATGACCCTAAATGTCCTCTGGGACTGGGGGTGTATTTCTAGTTGCTTAACTAAGACACATGGCGCTGTTACTTACAACATCCTAAAATGTGGGTGCTGGGGAGGGTAGGGCCTATTGTTCGGACTAATAATGGGGAGGTATCTAATTGGTGTATTACTATTGGTAAGTTGTCTACTTAATGGATGAGTTACAATTATTGTCATCACAGTGCATTGCCAAAGATTGTAGTCAATATTGCATTTCAGAATATTAGAAGAGGTTTTATTTTTAAAGTACTTAATACATTTTCACATTTTTTGAGAGCACCAGACAGATTAGATGGTACCTAATTGAATAGAGTTCAAATAACAATTCAGAGTCTGCATGAAAGTTAAATTGATCATTGGCTTTTAAACTGATACAAGTGTCTGAATGAACTATCACACAATGGGTGTTTACAATAGTAAAGCACAGTATGAATGTGTGTTGTTGTCGTTCGTCACTGTACAGTCAGGCAAGCCAGCAGAGCAGTCGCCTAGCTCTCCCCAGCTAAGTGTCGTTTTTTCACGTTTACTATTTTAGTTAAGAGATACATCAATTGTTTATGTGGTTACTTGTTTAGCTAAGTGTTATATATATTTTGCACCTGTATTGTAGTAACAGCGGCGACTGTTTGTTAGTTAATTAGTGACTTACTTAGTGCACTTTGTCCATAGGCAGGCAGTTTCTGTAAATCAGAAGCGGTTACATTATATGCTGTCATTAAGGCTGTTATTATTTAGCATTGTTGTGCGCTATTGATCAGTGTAACTGCGTGTGCCTGGCACTGCTTTTGTCTGTATAAAGTCAGGTACACTTCAAGTTGTACAGGGATTGTTTAGGCCTGTGTATACAAGCAAACATTAGGCAGTGATAATGCTCGGACTGTCACCTTAGATTTATGTACCTTTGCTTAGACAAACAAACAATTAAAATAACATATTATTTTTGCTTCATCAGGAAAATGTAGTAACTTATAAAACCTTAAATAGTTCAGACTGCAGTCACTGTTTATCCTCCAATTCAACAGATTACCTTTAACTGGTCAGGACTACCAGCCTGGACAGTAAACAGCTAATATTAACAAATATATCTATATAATAAATACATAACTGAAGCTGTTTCATATCACAAAAGCCAATCTCTCCTTAACATTGCTCTTCAAACCTATTCTTTGACATATCATTTAATACTATGTTGGAAAATATTAAACAATTGCATTAATAACTGGTAACAAAAGAAGGAATATAAATCATACTTCAACACTCAGTTTGAAAACAGTATTTACCCCACTTTAACTTTGGTGATATAGTACATGAACCTTATTTGGGGCATCAATGCAATAAATCCAGATTAATTTCAGCCAAAGAATAGTCACACCCTAATCTTGTTCTTCAAGAATAGCTGGACGTGTTTTCTTGTTATTTACCTTCTTTTATGTCCTACAATGTTTTTGTGGTTTCTTAGCAATTTGCTATGTTGATCATTTCAGAAGTAAATAGCTAATATATTTCTCACATCTTATTGAAAGTTTATGAACAGGGAGGGTGAATTACAATGACATGAAGATCTAAAGAACATTAGTGAAGCATCTTCCTTTCAGGCCAGTGGCCCACTGACATACTTTCCCATGGCATTTCCTCTCACTCAGCTTTGATAAATCTGTTCAGCAGCTAGTTCTGTTGGATTAGTAAATCAACAGAAAATAATCCTTGAAGTAGCATAAGAGAGAATTAACAGGGCACATAATACGCACAACACATAATAGGATGAATAACTGAGACGTGAAATGATATGTGTATTTTGCTGTAGTTTTCCTCTTCTGCACAACACCACAAACCAGTCTGCAATGATGAATATGTCATAATAGAAACATAGCATCTGCAATGGCTGTAACATCTTAGCAGCAGCTAAATCACATACCACCTATATAAACTGTCTGTGAGCCACAGATTAAATAAAATCCTGGTCAGATGCTGGGACAGATTTATGACCCCTGAATGTAAAGAACATGTTTGGTGGTTTAAATCTATGGACAATGAACAAACCTATTTTTAACCTAAATTTAAATCAAGCAGATCTATCCTGTGCCCATTCTTACGTCAACATAACCAAATGATTGTGTAAGAGCAACATAATTGTTTTATGCAATCTACATAAATATTGTAAATAATTTTAAAACAGATGTAAATAGGCTGTACCTATAGATTAAAAAGGACTTTGGCCTCATTATTCTGTATCCATGACTGAACAAAATAGATATGTAATGATATTTATATAAATGGCTGACGTGTGTTTTTATTTTTATTTTATTTTAATTATGAAAGGTATTACATTAATGGTAATTTAAATACCAGTTTGATTCATAATACTGTACCTTACAGTGAATCTATACTTCTTGGTAATCATTAATTGTGTTCTGTTTTGCATGGCTGCACTGAGACTCTTTTTTCCTTTCTTCAGTCATGTTTCAGCTTCCCTAAAAATACCTACTGAGGACCCCTGTGTATAGTCGGGGGTGGAAGCTTTCATGAAAATGACATCATTCTTTGTAGGGGCTTGTTAGAAAAGGTGGGGGATGGGGAGTGAGTCCGAAGCACTGCCTTTGTGCATGACATCATTCACGCACAGGCCTCGGGCTCTTTATTTCACTCCTGACAAAAGGCATGTTAATTCAATTCAATTCTAGTAATGTCTTGGGGCCTAGGACAGCTTAGCATGGGCAGATTAAAAGCAGCACTGATTAAGAAAAAGCTACTCTGTCAAGCACTATCAGTGTTGATATTGCAATATTTTATCATGCACTGCTTTGTTTGTGTGTGTGTGTGTGTTTTCTTTTGCTTGAGAAATTAAGTCCAGTCTATACTTGGCAACAAATGGTCAAGGATTAATATTTTTTGTAACAAGCACAAGAATCCTTAATAATATAAAGTGCACTTAAAATCTCTCTCTCTCGCTCTCTCTCTCTCTCTCTAATTAAATTAGTCTAGCCTTCAGAAGCACATACATATTACAGGCTCAAGGGACACATTATGCTGTACCCTATCCTGGCCAAATTTATACCAAAGCTTTCACAGATTTTAAACATTCAAAGCATCAAATACATTAACATTCACAATGTTAGAATGCTACAATAAATGCAATCAAGTAAGCAACCCTTTAGAATTGACTGCTATAGCACTCTAACTCATATTTATTTTTCTTAGTCTTTCATTCTTCTGATTTAAGCCACTGTTCGTCAGACAATCTGTGCATCTTAAAAAGACCTTCTTGAGCATAGCGTGTGCTGTACAATTGACTATTCTGTTGTTTAGATTGCAGAAAGGGAATGCAGGCCAAGCTTGCGACACTCCGTGAATGCCTAATATGTAATTCTGAATAAAATCCAAATGATAATAAACATATGACTGACCGGAGTATACGAACACAAACAGTGGGGAATGAAATACATACTATCTAACACATACAAATTTAAATAAATGGTGAACAAATTGGCAGGGAAAGAAGGAGCAGGTTCATATTAATGAGAGCAGCACAGAAAGATTATTATTTTTTCTAAAGCTGGCTTTCGCACAGCTGAGGCCTCTCCCTCCCTCAAATATATAAATAATGTAAAGGCTGAGCTGCATGCAAACCCACACACGGCAGGCACAGTGAATCATCTTCTGCACCACTAGCAGCCATGGTTACCGACAGCAGAGCAGACCTCTCACAGAACCTCGTGGCTCTCCAGGACCGCACATGTATTTGCTATACACAGTTATTATTATTATTATTATTATTATTATTATTATTATTATTATTATTATTTGTAGTTATAGTAGTAGTACATTTTCTAATCTTATTGTTTATATAATATAGATTTAGGGTGATTCAACCACTCAGCTGTCAGGACTGTGACAAACTATATCACCACAATCAAAATGCATGTTAACAATGAACATTTTGATAACGAATGTCATCAGATGGACGGGAACTGTTCTGAAATAAAAAAAGCTGCTGAGGACCCACGCTGTTCTGAAGATGGAAGATACAACATTCATCAGAAGACAAGAATCACATAAAGGAACTTACAAGAGGAAGGTTTAAACAACATGACATTGGCTACATTTTAATATCCTAAATACATTAGCTGACAAAATACCCACAACTGGATAACCAGTTGTCAAGACATATATCCTCAAGAGCATAGTACATATTGAATTACAAAATAATTACAAAAATAAAACTGTATCCTGAGGGGTGTAAATCATACAACCTTATTTTGGCAAATATATACACACATTTATATACCTTCCTACGACAGATAACACTTCCATGCTGGATGACCCCCCCCCCCCCCCAACTGATAAATGGGCTGCCATGCCCCTTTCCACAGAGACTCTACCACCAAATTCCAATTGAGATCAGCACTGCGAGATTTTTGTGAAACACAGACATTCAAGGTATATTATATATTCCATAAACCTACACAACAAACCCAAACCAAACCAAACCAAAACATGCACGACATGTCTGGTCTTAAAAGAATAAGCATTAGCTAAAACAGCCATTGGACTATTTGCATTTCACATACATTGCAACATTAACATTTGTTAAGGGAATTATTCATGCACCAACACTCCCTTCGATTTGAATTTCAATTGTATTACCACAAACCTGACCAATCAGAAGTTTGGAGGGAAAGAGATTAGAGTCTCTTTATCTAAAACATATAAAAACAAAAAGTTAAAACTAGTAATTTGTAGTGGAACAACCTCGTAGTGAAAAGCCCAAGGATTGGCACAACAGGGGGAAACTAAACCATAAATACATATGTGTATGTGTTTTGCAGGATTTGCCATAGCATTTCTGTTTATAGTGACTTGTGGTTAAAGAATACTAAATCAGACTGTTCTGGCTTTAGAGGTTATAACAGAAAAGAAGAAAAAACTCTTTAAAAATCACATCCTTTTAATCACATATATATTTAACAACCTCAACTCCTTATGTCCTTGAAAATCTCTTAGGCCTACATGCTCGGATTGGCATTGATAAGTCACCACTCTAAAGCTTCCAAGCCATTTTAAGTTTTATTGCTTTTCTTTGGAATAACTCCAACCATGAATCATTTGTATTAATTCACCTCAATGTGTTATGTTGCTCACACTACTGCATGACAATCATGATGGATCCTCAAATTTGATAAATGCCATCACCAAAGCATTTTGTAATTCAGATATGGGTGTCTAGTTTTTAGTTGAATTGCCCTTCATGTATAAGTTATGGTAGGCCTAGCTGCATCTACACATAGGATAAACTGTGAATACATAACCACATCGCAGATCTTATCGAAATGAAAGAATTACACTGAAGTATCCCAATTAAGTGTCACAGAAACAAAACAAAAAAAGCAAAGCAATTAGGATTTCATCTACCAATTATATTTTAGACTAGCTTATATTTAGCTAAATGCTGTAGCAAACACTGATATAATAATGTTGTATAAAACAGATTTTTTAGACTTCATTTCAGTGTTCTTCCTTTTTCTGTTTCAAAGCTCTTGTTCGAGGTATTTTAATACGTAAGATCGAATCAGACCTATTGCCAGGTCAACTTGTTAGGTGTTCTCGAGTAAAGTGATGAAAAGGTATTACTGAACATAAAATAAACATTTAAGTAATTGTTTAAAAATCAGAAGCAAATTAAAATTAAAATAAACATTATATTTTAAAAACCATTAGACATACTTACAGGTGACCATTCACCTACATTTTCTGTCTTAGATCATCAAATATAGTATTTAGTAGTAGTAGTATTGGTAGCAGTAGTAGTAGTAGTAGTAGTAGTAGTAGTAGTAGTAGTAGTAGTAGTAGTAGTAGTAGTAGTAGCAGCAGCAGCAGTAGCAGCAGTAGAAGTAGTATTTTACGAGGTACTTTCAATCAGTTACATTCAAAGGTGAGTGCAAGGGATCATGGGAAATGTAGTCCATGTTAACACGCTTTTCGCCTTTCGACTATTTATCAAAGCTACACTTTAACGTTAAATAAGCTACTGTCAGTCACAGAGTAAATAAATCAAATAGCAAAATTATACTAGTACTACTATTATCATTCCTATAATAATAATAATAATAATAATAATAATAATAATAATTATTATTATTATTATTATTATTATTATTATTATTATTATTATTATTATTATTATTATTATTATAGTGGTTTGTTGTGTTTTCCCAGGTCTATAGGTTAACAGAGTATTAGATCAAATCAGTACATACCTGACCTGCAGCTTTCTCTACATGATCTGCGAAGACAAGTGTATTCCTGTTACTTGCAGGCACAATAGCAGACCCTATGCTCATCCTGGGTCCGACTAACATGTACCGTTTCTCCCCGGCTCTGTACTGGATGCTGTGGCACAGGGTCCCGTTCCCGCTGACGTCAATATATTTGGAATTCCGGGAATGCTGGCTATTCTTTGATCTGCGGCACTGCATAGCAATCAGTGTGACGATACTGACTACAAACAGGAATGAAACTGAACCCAAAGTAACTATTAGATAAAATGTCAGGTCATTTCCTTCCCTAACTGCAGCCTTGTTTTTAACATCTGAGACTGCAAAGGATTCTGTACTTTCAACCGCGCTGATAAGAACTGTTGCTGTTGTGGAGAGAGAAACATTGCCATGGTCTTTAACTTGGACAATCAATTTATGCTCAGTATCGTCTGTGTCCGTGATTGGACGAAGTGTCTTAATTTGTCCTGTATAGCTATCCAAACCAAAAAGTGTAGGGTCAGTAACCTGCTGCAGTGAAAAGGACAACCACGCGTTGTATCCAATGTCGGCATCATAAGCTCGCACTCTTGTCACCAAATGTCCTGTATTAGCATTTCGCGGGATTTCCTCCAAAGCTTCAGCAGACCCGTTAGGACTCAGTGGAGACAAAATGATCGGAGCATTGTCGTTCTGGTCAAGGATGAAAACATGCACTGTGGCGTTGCTGCGTAACGACGGCTCGCCAGAGTCTTGCGCTATAACTTGAAATTGAAAATGTTTCAGTTGCTCGAAATCGAAACTCTTTAGTGCATAAATATTCCCATTATCAGAATTGATGTTTAAAAAAGACACCACCGAGTTTCCTGTGGCGTCTCCTTTCCAAATGTGATATGAAACTCGAGCGTTTTCATTCTGGTCCCGATCAGATGCGCTTACTGTCACAATGGAGGCTCCAGGAATGTTGTTTTCAGACAAATAGAAAGTATGCGGATTATGGGAAAACTCTGGACTGTTATCATTTACATCGGATATGTCTACTGTTATTGTTTTAAAAGACGACAAAGACGGCTCGCCGCTATCCTTTGCTATGATGGTAATGTTGTACCGAGAGATTTCTTCTCGATCCAACTGGGCTTTGGTTACTAAGGAATACAAATTATCCTGTATTGATGGTTTCAGTTCGAAAGGGATGTTGTCAGACAATGTGCAGATCACCTTTCCATTCATGTCAGAGTCAACATCATTCACACTTATAAGAGCTATAACAGTCCCCAGGCGTGCATCCTCGGAAACCGTGCTGGAAAAAGAAGTCACTTCTATCTCGGGTACATTGTCGTTTACATCCAGGATCTTTACGATAACGCTACAGTCGACAGTGAAAGACGCTTGTCCGTTATCGGAAGCCTGTATATCTAACTCATAAACCTGCTTTTCTTCAAAGTCTATTAAACCTTTAACCTTAATTTCTCCAGTGACCCTGTCTAAATCAAAAAGCTCGTATACTTTACTGTTTAAATTGTTCCCAAATGAATACACCACCTCTCCATTCGGACCATCATCCAAATCTGTGGCGTTTACCTTAATCACTTTAGTTCCTATAGGGGCATTTTCTTGCAACACCACAGTGTAAATATCTCGATCAAACACAGGCATGTTGTCATTTATATCAAGCACATCCACATATATGTTCAGAGTAGCAGATCTCTGTGGGCTTCCACCATCCAGAGCAGTCAATATTAGCCCGTGCTTTGTGTTGGCCTCTCTGTCTAGCGGTTTATGCAATATTAAGAAAGGGGTTTTGCTGTCTTTGCCACGGTCTTTTACTTCCAATTGGAAATGTTGGTTTTGACTCAGTTTATAGACCTGCACAGAATTAACACCGGCATCTGGGTCACGGGCAGCCTGTAGCTGGAAACGAGCTCCAGGCAGCGCAGACTCTGCTATTTCCAGGCGCTTCTCCCTTTCTGGGAAGCTTGGGGAATGGTCATTTATATCTAAAACTTCCACTGCAACATAATGAATTTCCAGAGGGTTTTCCAGGACGGTTTTTAAGTTTATTAAACAGATGTCATTGCTCTCACACATGCCTTCTCGGTCTATATTTTTGCTAACATACAGTGCGCCATTGTTTTGATTTACCTGAAAAATGGGGTCTTTAGATCCAGAAACAATTCGAAACCTTCGCTCCGATAATGTGCTTATATCAAGTCCCAGATCTTTGGCAATATTTCCAACAATAGCACCTTCGTTTAACTCCTCTGGAATAGAGTATCGTATTTGAGCAGAAGCCCTGTCCCAAAAGCAAAGCAGAAAACCACAATAGAGAAGCATCCACCGGTAATCCAATCTCGTTGTCTGCGCTTTCTGTTCCATTGTGAATAATTCCAGTGAATATGTGTATTCTTGTAGTTAAAATAAAGAATTCACGTCGTTTGAAGTATCATTGTTAATAAAATCCACGAATTAGAATAGTATTAGGCCTACATTTCAGACCCATTGCTTCTACAAGGGAGTAAAAACGACTCGTCTCCAATCAGTGATCACACAACGGCCTTCCGAGGGGAAGGACTTTAAATTCTGAGAACGCAGGACCTTACGCTTGTATAATAGTGACACCATGCGCATACATTTAAAAATACATTTTAACAGCTTAGCATGTATTATATATATTCAATTGCGTTATGTAAATATTCTCCACAAAGAAAGCACTATACATTTATAGTCTACTTCCCTCATTGAAAAGGTGCAAAGATCCCCGTGAAAACAAAACACTTCAGTACAGTCACAAGTGAGAGCACGATAATCACTGAACGCATATATTAATTTATATATAATCAACGTTTAGGAAAACGCATTCATTCTGATCTCAGAAATGAGTACACATATGTTTGAGATAGAGAGAGAGAGAGAGAGAGAGAGAGAGAGAGAGAGAGAGAGAGAGAGAGAGCTAACAATCGATAGAGATACCGCAGAGAGAACAGAAGTGTTGTAGAAAAGGGGCATGCGCAATTTCAGCACCACTTGGTGGACAGCGACTTGCTGATTAGTACACTGGGACAGTTCTTTGGAGACGCCAAACCACTACAGGACGGGGAAATAATATATATTGCCGACATTATCAGCAATAACAACAACAATAATAATAGTAATAGTAACATTAATGGTTTAATTGCTATGCAGGCTGACTTACAAAAAGTAACATTTCACCTCACGTCCGGAATCAATTGCAGTGCCGTAGCTACATTAAGTATTATTAATTAAATATGTAACATTTACAGATTGTGTCGCTTAAATAGAACTATACCTGGGTTACTTTTCTCATGAGCGATTGTGCAAATAAAAAACAAATAACAACAAACCTAATTTACTACAGGGGGAATTGGAAAATGCTTTTAAATACATATACAAAAACAAATAAATAATAAGAAAAAAACAAACACCAACTACATTGCTTAAAATCCATAACAATACAGAGTGCAACATCTGCTTACCTCCCCTGAAGCTTTTCTTCCGTTCTCTGGGACGACTAGGGTATTCCCATTGCTGCCGAGACCAATGGTGGATCCTATACTCATTCTGGGCCCAACTAGCATGTACCGTTTCTCTCCGGCTCGGTACTGGATGCTGTGGCAAAGTGTCCCGTTCCCGCTAACATCTGCGTAATTTGGATCCCGGGAATGCTTTGATGAATATGCCCTCGGTCTTGAGCACTGAATTACGACTAAGACGATAATACTGATGACAAACAGCGCAGAAACCGAACCCAAGGTTACCATTAAATAAAAAGTTAAATTGTTCTCCTCCTGGAGTTTTCCTGCATGTTTCAAATCAGATACGGCAAATGATTCCGTATTCTCCACAATAGAAATAAGTACAGTTGCTGTAGTTGAAAGAGAAATGTTCCCGTTGTCTTTCACCTGTATAATCAATGTATGCTCAGTGGTGTCCGTTTCCGTAATCTGACGAAGTGTCCTGATTTCTCCTGTGTGACGCTCCAAACTAAAAAGTGTGGGGTCAGTAATTTGCTGTAGTGAAAATGACAGCCATGCGTTGTATCCTATATCAGCATCATATGCTCTCACTTTAGTGACTAAATAACCTGCATTCACGTTTCGGGGAATTTCCTCCACAGCCTCAGCAGAGCCGTTAGTGCTCAATGGAGACAGGATCACTGGCGCATTGTCGTTCTGGTCAAGGATGAAAACCTGCACAGTGACGTTGCCGCTAAGAGACGGCTCTCCGGAGTCTTTCGCTATAACCTGGAACTGAAAGTTTTTAAGAGTCTCGAAGTCAAAGCTTTTAAGCGCATAGATATTTCCATTTTCAGAGTTGATGTTTAAATAAGACACCACCGAGTCATCCGTTCTGTCTCCTTTCCAAATATGATATGAAACAAGTGCGTTCTCATTTTGATCCCGATCGCTGGCGCTGACGGAGAATATGGATGTGCCAGGGACGTTATTTTCATCCAAATAGAAACTATATGGGTTTCGTGCAAATACTGGGCTGTTATCGTTGATGTCGGATATTTGAATAGTGATAGTTTTTAAGGACGACAAGGAAGGCTGGCCGTTGTCATTTGCGGTTATGGTTATATTGTATTGAGACACCATTTCCCTATCCAGTCGCGATTTCGTTACCAAAGAATACAGGTTTTCCTGAAATGACGGTTTCAGCTCGAATGGGAGATTTTCTGTAAGCTTACAAACAACCTGCCCGTTATTATCGGAATCGATATCTGAAACACTAATAAGTGCGATCGCTGTGCCAGGACTCGAGTCCTCTGGGATTTGATTAGACAAGGAGGTCACCTCTATCTCAGGTGCATTGTCATTTACATCTTTAATTTTGATTATGACACTACAGTGCCCGGTCAGTGCTACGGGACCCCTGTCGGTGGCCTGTACATCAATCTCGTAAATACCCTTTTCTTCAAAATCTATCAAGCCTTTCACAGTGATTTCACCTGTGTTTGAATCTAACTGAAACAAATCAAATGCTTTATTCCTTACGCTATGGTCAAAAGAATACATTATATCTCGATTAGCGCCCTCATCCAAGTCTGTAGCATGTACTCTTATTACAAAGGTGTCCGCTGGGACGTTTTCATTCAGCACAACCGAGTACACCTGTTGATCAAAAACGGGCGCATTGTCATTAATATCAATAACAGTAATTGTAATATTGACAGAGCCCTGTCTCTCTGGCTTTCCGCCATCATAAGCTGTCAAAAGTAACTTCATCTCTGGATCGATCTCTCTGTCAAGAGGCTTCTTCAAAATCAGAAAGGGGATTTTATTGTCTTCGCCACGGTCCTTTACCTCCAATTCAAAGTGCTCGTTCTGACACAGTTTATACGAGCGCAGGGAATTGATGCCCACATCTGGGTCATGGGCCGCCTCTAAAGGGAAGCGCGCACCCGGCAGGGTCGACTCTGCTATTTCCAAGTGCTTTTCCTGTACTGGGAAATTCGGAGAATGGTCGTTTCTATCCACAATTTCCACTCCCACGTAATGGATTTCAAGAGGATTCTCTATCACAGTTTTCAGGTTAATGAAACAAGTGCTACTTCTCTCACACAGTGACTCCCTGTCGATATTTTTGTCAACATACAAAACGCCATTGTTTTGATTTACCTGCAAAAGCTGTTCCTTGGACCCCGACACAATCCGAAACCTTCGCTCAGTTAATTTGCTAATATCCAGACCCAGATCCTTGGCAATATTTCCCACAACAGTCCCGTGTTCTGATTCCTCTTGGATGGAGTAGCGTATCTGTGCACGGGCTCTTGTAAGCATGCAGAAGAGGAGAGCACAATGCAGAATCAGTCCTCCCTTTCCCCATTGCCTTACTCCGGGTATCATGGCGAATTAGACCAGGATATTTATTTGATCCAAAGCTGATCCCACTGCTATCAGCTGCGTAAAACATGTAACACAACAAATCCGCCACATAGATATTGAATTGTAATATCCAAGGCCTGTGAAATAATTGTGTTCCTCTCTATCGCATAGCACGGACCACTTTCTGCTTGTCAGTGTCTACGAGCTTTGGAAGGGGACGGGCTAACACATCTGTGACGCCATACGTCTGCTTTGCTGTTTAACAGTGACACCGTGCGTCTCAATGGAACGTTGCATTTGGCATTGTGAAGATTCGGAACAAAATATGCTTTCTGATATTTTAAAAAAATGCATTTTAATATAATGTAACACGCTTTAATGACTTATTCCTAAGGAAAGAGCCCTGGAATGGAAAATATCAATAAACCCGTAAAATATCGGTAAAATAGATACTGTGCGTGATCGATTCCAAACGCATTGTTTCCAGAATGCTACACTAGCACATGTGATGGACAAATCCTATCAGTACCGCAAACAATTTAAATAATTACATTACGAATACCATTAAAACAGAATCACTAAATCCTAGACCACTGTACTGCTAATTTCATCCATCTGAATTGTGATGATTATTAACATGAGCTAAGCTGAGGTGTATTAGCAAGACACTATAGTAAACCCCTTTTCAACGTCTTTTTTAAAGGAAGAAAAAACTGTCAATTATGATCTTATGATTCATCATTCACACTGTATGTTGAAACTGAATGAACGAAATGTTATATATAGAAAGTCTAGAATACGATTGCATTGCGAATAAGCAAAACAAAACGCCTTTACAAAGTCTGATTGTTTTTTGTTTTCTTTTGTTTTTCTCACATATACAAAAACGAAACCAAAAGTTCGCTTATTGAACAATTGAGGTGATACAGATACTATAAAATATAAGTAAAATACATGTATTTTCCTGGTCGATTTTCTTTAACTTACCTCTAATACCGATGCCCTCCGATTATCTGGAATAACCAGTGTATTCCCATTGCTTCCGAGACCAATGGTGGATCCTATACTCATTCTGGGTCCAACAAGCATGTACCGTTTCTCTCCGGCTCGGTACTGAATGCTGTGGCAAAGCGTCCCATTTCCGCTAACATCTGCGCAGTTTGTATCCCGTAAGTATTTGTTGCGTATGTCATTTTTGGATCTGCAGCACTGCATGGCAACAAGCGTGACTATGCTTATCACAAATAAGATTGAAACAGACCCCAGAGTCACTATTAAGTAAAAAGTCACATTGTTTTCCTCGTGATGCTTGGCTACATTTTTAGAGTCGGAGACGGAGAATGATTCTGCATTCTCAACAATGGAAATAAGAATAGTCGCTGTGGTTGACAGTGAAGCGTTGCCATTGTCTTTCACCTGTATGATCAGTTTATGCTCAGTGTCCTCTGTTTCCGTGATTGGACGGAGTGTCCTGATTTCACCTGTATGTCGCTCCAAACTGAAGAGACTAGGGTCAGTAACTTGCTGCATTGAAAACGACAACCAGGCGTTATATCCTATGTCAGCGTCATATGCTCGCACTTTCGTGACCAGATAACCTGTGTGCGCACTTGGCGGGATTTTCTCTACAGCTTCGGTGGAGCCATTGTCGCTCACCGGAGACAGGATCACCGGCGCATTGTCGTTCTGATCGAGGATGAAAACATTCACCGTGACGTTGCTGCTGAGAGATGGGACCCCAGAGTCTTTAGCTATAACATGAAAGGTGAAGCTCTTTAGCGTTTCAAAGTCAAAGCTCTTTAACGCGTAAATGTTCCCATTTTCAGAATTAATATTCAAGAAGGACGACAAATGTCCTCCGCCTTTCCCAATATCATATGTAACATGCGCGTTTTCATTTAAGTCCCGATCGGATGCGCTAACAGAGAATATAGAAGCACCGGGGGCGTTATTTTCCATCAAATACAGCTCATAGGGATTTTGAGAAAACGTGGGACTGTTGTCGTTTACGTCTGATATCTGAACACTGAACGTTTTAAATGACGATAAAGAAGGCTGACCACAGTCCTTGGCAACTATTGTTATATTATACTGAGAAAATAATTCCCGGTCCAAACGTGACTTCGTTACTAAAGAATACAAGTTATCCTGCACTGACGGTTTCAACTCAAAGGGCAAACTTTCTAATAGGCTGCATATGACTTGGCCATTAACCCCAGAATCCATATCCGTCACACTTACAAGGGAGATGACAGTCCCTGGATTTGAATCCTCAGAAACCACGTTAGATAAGGAAGTCACCTCTATCTCGGGTGTATTGTCGTTCACGTCTTGAATTTTTATTATAACACTACAATCTACAGTCATGGGAGGCTGTCCTTTATCAGAGGCCTGAACATCAATCTGATAAATTTCATATTCTTCAAAGTCTAAATGGCCTTTAACCCGAATTCCCCCAGTGTTCACATTTAAATCAAAAACCTCATCAACCTTATGTTTTAAATTGCTGCCAAATGAATACACAACCTCTCCATTGAGGCCATCATCTAAATCGGTTGCTTTTACTTGTGTTACTAAAGTGCCAACTGGAATATTCTCCTGTAATGTTACTGAATACACCTCTTGGTCAAAAATAGGCCTGTTGTCATTAATATCTAGCACCGTTACTGTGATATTGAGGGTCCCAGATCTGGGTGGATTTCCACCATCTACCGCAGTTAAAAGCAATCCATGATAATTATTATGCTCCCTGTCCAGAGGTTTTTGTAGTATTAGAAAAGGGATCTTAATGTCTTCTCCTCTGTCCCTTATCTCAAGTTCAAAATGCTCGTTTGGACTCAGTTTATAAAGGCGCACGGAATTTATTCCAACGTCTGGGTCTCTCGCAGCCTGTAGCTGGAAGCGAGCTCCTGGCAGGGTCGATTCTGCTACTTCTAAGTGTTTCTCCTTCTCGGGGAAGCTCGGAGAATGATCGTTTATATCCACGATTTCCACTCCAACATAATGGATTTCCAAAGGATTTTCAACAACCGTTTTCAGATTTATGAAACACATGTTATTACTGGCACATATTTCCTCTCTGTCGATATTTCCATTGACATATAAGACGCCATTGTTTTGATTTACCTGTAAAAGCTGTTCCTTAGATCCAGACACAATACGAAACCTTCGGTCGGTTAATGTGCTTATGTCAAGGCCCAAATCCTTTGCAATATTCCCAACGGTAGATCCAGGTTTTAGCTCCTCGGGAACCGAGTATCTTATTTGCGCAGAAGCCTTTTCCAACAGGCAGAATATAAACGCAACATGCAGAATCGTCCACCGGTATTCCAACATTTGCCTTTGTCCTCTGTATTTCATAGCGACTAAATACGTCAGCGGTATTTTTTTTCCTGAAAAGGGTCTATAACCATAATATAAAACATACACACATTGTAATGTAAGACTTATAATTAAAACAAACCAAATAATACAGTATAATTCGGCCAACGCAGCACAACTAGCTGTGTGTGAAACCACACTCACATTTCCTCCTCTTCCTGAAGAACAAAACAAATACAAGGGGCAGGGCTTCAGATTTCAAAACTGTATTCTTTTACAACAGTGACACCATGCGCAAGGTTTGTGTAAGGTTGCAAATGTAATACACACAAATCTCTATCTATCCACAAGCAGATCACCACCTCAGCATTGTATTTATAGCCATTATTTCTAATCAGGTTAAAAACTCACAAAATAAAATGTAATAGGGATACACTGTCTCTCAGATATATGTTCCGTTATGCCCTTACAAACAGGGAAACTGTATAACAGTGACATTGGTATGTATAAAACATAAAGGACGTTCAAATATCGAAATCACGTGACGATCGCGGCGAATTAATCTGCAAACTCGATTTCAGCACCACTGTATTGGACAGCGATTGTTTTCCTCTCCATAAAGTAATGTAAGACCTTCTAACAGAGTTGTATCCTTGGTATTTGTACACACGAACAAAAAACAAGCAAACAAAATACATGCATTAATAAAAAACACTTAAAATGTCTGGATCGTGCTAAATCTTTGCATTCAAAATCCTACTTTTTACTTAATTCCATGGAAAATAAAATCATCAATCATCAAAAATAGAATGGTTATCATCAATAAAATAATAACAAGTAAATAGATTAATTTATTTGGATACTAATGTGGATTGCAGCACATCGTGTGTATATGTGTACATGTTGCCATGCCCAGTATCAAGACGGTCATTCATTATTTATTTAAAAAAATGCCACAGCTCTTAAACTCTTAGTCAAATAATATTACATGTCCAAATGGTGTGTTTAAAACCATATGATTGGGGTTAATATACAAACACGTTTAAGGAAACAAGACTCTTGTGATTCCCTGATTAAATACATTGTATAACCTAATGGATAGAATATGCAACTTGCAGTAGAACCATTCTACCAATTTGCGTAATAGTTGTTCCTTTGTTGATTTGTCCAGGGTTCCAAAAATACAGTTTGATTTTACAGAAAATGCTTCAAATACTTTAAAAATCGTACCAATGTAAATTCCTGGTAGGTGCAACTCAGATGTAATCACTTTCTTGTATAATTTCTATTTGATTTTCTTCAAACAGATCATTCCCATATGCAGGACAAATTCACAAATGACACGAAAATCACAGAAATTAGTACATATTATCCATTATTGTAATGAAAAATGGCCAAACCGTCTATAAAACATGAAGTAAGATCTTAACACAAGGAGGAACTGCAGTGATACGTGACTCTAACTCACCTCTCCTGGCGCATGCGCTCCTCTCTCTGGAGCGATTAGACTGTTCCCATTGCTGCCGAGGCCAATGGTAGATCCTATACTCATTCTGGGCCCGACTAACATGTACCGTTTCTCTCCGGCTCGGTACTGGATGCTGTGGCAAAGCGTCCCGTTCCCGCTGACTTCCGCGTAATTTGGATCCCTTGTATATTTCTTATTCAAATAATCCTGGGGTCTGCAACACTGCATAGCAATGAGGGTGATTATACTGATGACGAATAAGAAAGAAACGGATCCCAAAGTAATGATTAAATAAAACGTCACGTTATTTCCCTCCTGGCTTGTAGCGGAAGTCTTAATATCGGACACTGCAATTGTCTCCGTTTTTTCAACAGTGGTAATCAATATAGTTGCTGTTGTAGAAAGCGAGACGTTGCCATTGTCTTTCACCACTATGATCAGTTTATGCTCAGTCTCATCTGTTTCCGTGAATAAACGAAGTGTTTTGATTTGTCCTGTAAAGCGATCCAAACCAAAGAGACTGAAGTCAGTAACCTGCTGGAGTGAAAATGACAACCAGGCGTTGTATCCTATATCAGCGTCATAGGCTCTGACTTTAGTGACCAAGTAACCTGAATTCACATTCCGGGGTACCTGCTCCACAGCCTCGGCAGACCCGTTGCGACTCAATGGAGACAGGATCACTGGCGCATTGTCGTTCTGGTCTAGAATATAAACCTCCACTGTGACGTTGCTGCTGAGTGATGGGACTCCAGAGTCTTTAGCAACGACTTGGAATTGAAAGTTTTTTATATTTTCAAAGTCGAAGCTCTTTAGAGCATAAATATTTCCGTTTTCTGAATTAATGCTCAAATATGATGATTCTGAGTTCTCTTTGCCTTCACCTTTAAAAATGTAATATGAAACAACGGCATTTTCATTCTGGTCTGGATCAGAAGCGCTTACAGAGAACACTGCCATCCCAGGAGGGTTGTTTTCAGTCAAATACAACGTGTAGGAGCTCTGAGAGAAAACGGGACGGTTATCATTTACGTCTGATATGGACACGTGGATAGTCTTTTCTGACGACAAGGAAGGCTGGCCTCGGTCTTGTGCAATCAATGTTATATTATATTGAGAAGTTGTTTCTCTGTCCAAGCGTGATTTGGTCACCAGAGAAAATAAATTATCCTGAAAGGACGATTTTAATTGAAATGGGACGCTCTCTGACACCGTGCAGAATACCTGTCCGTTATCGCCTGAATCAAGGTCGGTGACACTGATAAGAGCGATCACAGTGCCGACGCTCGCATCCTCGGCAATCACACCCGACAATGACGTGATTTCAATATCCGGTGCGTTGTCGTTCACATCCTTAATCTTAACGACAACACTACAGTCCACGGTCATAGGCACTTGCCCTTTGTCGGAAGCTTGTACATTTATCTCATACACATCCCTTTCTTCAAAATCTATGCCCCCTTTAACTGTAATCTCTCCGGTGTTGGCATCTAAGTTGAACAGTTCATACACTTTGCTTTTGATGTTGTTCCCAAATGAATACACGACTTCTCCGTTTGGGCCCTCGTCTAAATCTGTTGCATTTACTTTGGTTACAACAGTGCCAAATGGCACGTTTTCAAATAACGCCACAGTGTAAATATCTTGATTAAATATAGGCCTGTTATCATTTACATCAAGGACAACTATGGTGATGTTGAGGCTTCCTGATTTCTGAGGATTTCCTCCGTCTATGGCTGTCAGGACCAGCTTGTGCTCTGTACTTAATTCTCTGTCCAGAGCCTTTTTCAAAACTAGAAACGGGATTTTATTGTCTTCGCCCCTATCTCTAACCTCCAATTCGAAATGATTATCCTGATGTAATTTATAAAGACGTATCGAATTTACACCAATATCTGGGTCATGCGCACTGTCTAATTGAAACCGTGCCCCTGGCAGTGTGAGCTCTGCTATTTCCAAGCGCTTCTCGTTTTCAGGAAAGCTCGGGGAATTATCGTTTATATCCAAGATTTCAATTGCAACGTAATGAATCTCCAGGGGGTTTTCAACAACCGTTTTCAAATTGATCACACACACACTATTTCGCTCACATAGTTCCTCTCTGTCTATGATTTTATTAACGTACAGATCGCCATTGTTCTGGTTTACCTGCAAAAGCTGCTCCTTTGATCCAGAGACAATCCGAAATCTTCGTTCTACCAATGCGTTAACATCGAGTCCCAGATTCTGTGCAATATTTCCAACAATAGATCCCTGTTTTAATTCTTCTGGAATCGAGTATCGTATCTGTGCGTATGTTTTCAAGAAGCACAAAAGAAAGGCTAAATGCGTAATCATCCATTGCAATGCATTTTTTCTTCTTTGTCCTCTGTATCCCATTGTGAATAACCCCATACAATATGTGAGATCAGATTACATTCACGTACCAAAATCATGCAATATAATGGATTCAAAACCACAAAATAAAGCGCAAAATCCTCTGAAAGCCAGAAAGCTAGTCCACCGTTGAGAAAAGTACGTATTCGCTTGTCTGAAGCATAAAGCAGTCCTAGAAGGGGGTGGGACTATTCTTTCAGTTAAGTTTAGACATTTTCCCTTGTATAACAACGACACCTTATGGTTGCAGTTAAAAACAACATTTAATTTTCAAGTTTACATTGTTGGTTGTTACTGAAGATGGATATATTCATGATTATTATAAAATTGTGTTTTATATAAAGAGTAGTAATTGTACAGTTTCAGTGTGTCTATATATATACACTTTCGTATACACTCTCCCTCTCTCACTCTCTCTCTCTCTCTCTCTCTCTATATATATATATATATATATATATATATATATATATATATATATATATATATATATATATATATATATCACACCGATAAATAAATAATCACATTTACAGGAACAGCCTAACCCCCACTGGTAAAATACACGGCGTATTCTGAGGACCAAATCCAACTTTACTATTTATCTTGCAAAGTTATTCGATGATTACTGCGAAAATATGTCGGTAACAACAAAGTTTTTAATTCATACTGATGAAACAAAAATGCTTACCTCTAATGAATCTTTTCTCCTGCTCTCTGCGAAAACTAGGGTATTCCTGTTACTTGCAGGTACAATAGCAGACCCTATGCTCATCCTGGGTCCGACTAACATGTACCGTTTGTCTCCGGCTCTGTACTGAATGCTGTGGCACAGTGTCCCGTTCCCGCTGACTTCTGCGTAATTTGGATCCCGTGCGTACTTGCTACTGACACAACTAGGTTTGCAGCATTGCGTGACAAGAAGTGTGATTACAGAAACAACAAACAAAAACGAAACAGATCCAAGAGTTACCATTAAATAAAAAGTAACAATATTTTCCCCCTGATTTTTAGGTCCATTTGCAAAGTCGGATATGGCAAAAGATTCTGTGTTCTCCACGGTTGAAATAAGTACAGTTGCTGTTGTGGAAAGTGAAACGTTCCCGTTGTCTTTCACCTGAACGATCAATTTATGCTCAGTGCTGTCCGCTTCTGTAATTGGACGCAGTGTCCTGATTTCTCCAGTATGACGTTCCAATCCAAACAGACTGGGGTCAGTAATTTGCTGCAGTGAAAATGATAACCAGGCGTTGTATCCAATGTCAGCATCATAGACTCTCACTTTAGTGACCAAATACCCTGTGTTCACACTTCGCGGAATTTCCTCCACAGCTTCAGCAGACCCGTTAGGGCTCAATGGAGACAGGATCACTGGCGCATTGTCGTTCTGGTCAAGGATGAAAACGTTCACTGTGACGTTGCTGCTTAACGATGGCTCCCCCGAGTCTCTGGCAGTAACATGGAATTTAAAGTTTTTAAGGTTCTCAAAATCGAAGCTTTTTAGTGCGTAAATATTACCATTTTCATAATTTATATTAAGGAAAGTTTCAGTTCCAGCACCTTCACCTTTAGGAATTTCGTATGAAACACGAGCATTTTCGTTTTGGTCAAGATCTGACGCCGTTACTGAGAATACGGAGGCGCCAGGAGCATTGTTTTCATACAGATAGAATGTATATGGATTTTGAGAAAATGAAGGGCTGTTGTCATTTACATCTGATATCTGCACATGGATGGTTTTAAAGGACGATAACGAGGGCTCTCCACAGTCTTTCGCAAATATTGAAATATTATAGAAAGAAATCCTTTCTCTGTCCAAATGACCTTTGGTTACTAATGAATATAAATTATTCTGAAATGAAGATTTCAATTCGAAGGGAGTATTTTCTGACAGCGAGCACACAACTTGGCCATTACTGTTCGAGTCAATATCTAGCACACTGATAAGAGCTATCACAGTGCCTGGACTGGAGTCCTCGGGAATCAAACTAGACAGAGAAGTTACGTCTATCTCAGGTGTATTGTCGTTCACATCTTCAATCTTTACAACAACACTGCAGTGCACATTGAAAGGGACCGGCCCTTTATCAGAAGCCTGTACATCAATCTCGTATATCTCGCTTTCCTCAAAGTCCATCAGTCCTTTCACTGTAATTTCGCCTGTACTGGCATCAAGGCTGAAAATGTCGTATACTTTACTACGTATGTTGTTGCCAAAAGCATATATTATATCTCCATTTGGGCCTTCATCCAGGTCAGTGGCATTCAGCTTAATTACAAACGTGCCGACGGGAACATTTTCCTTCAGGCTTACTGTGTAAATCTCTTTATCAAAAACAGGTGAGTTGTCATTGATGTCAAGAACTACAATTGAGATATTGAGAGTCCCGGATCGACGTGGATTCCCACCATCGAAAGCTGTCAATAGCAATTGGTGCTCCGTGTTGATCTCTCGGTCTAACGGTGTCTTTAATATCAGTAATGGGATTTTATTATCTTTCCTCCGGTCCTTAACCTCTAGCTGAAAATGTTCATTGTGATTCAATTCGTAAGAGCGCAGTGAGTTTATACCCACATCTGGGTCGTTTGCAGCATCTAAAGGGAAGCGAGCTCCTGGCAGTGTAGACTCGGCGATTTCTAAGCGTTTCTCCTTTTCAGGAAAGCTCGGAGAATTATCATTTATATCCACGATCTCCACACCCACATAGTGAATTTCTAAAGGGTTTTCTACTACAGTTTTCAGATTGATTAAACAAATGCTATTTCTTTCACACAGCTCCTCTCTATCGATATTCTTGTTGACATACAGGACGCCATTGTTATGATTTACCTGAAATAGGGGTTGCATCGATGTAGAGACAATGCGAAATCTTCTGTCCGCTAATTTGTGAACATCAAGGCCCAGATCCTTTGCTATATTTCCGACAACGGATCCTTGTTCAATCTCCTCCGTGATGGAGTATCGTATTTGTGCAGAAGACCTTTTCCAAACGCACAGCACAGAAGTAAAAAGCAGAATCAAACACGGATACTCCCATCTTTTCCGCTGTATAAACTGATTCATGACGAATATTTCCACAGGATTAGATCCCAGTCTAATGAGCCTGGTTACAGTATTCAATTATAATCAAAAACGTTTATGTTAACAAACAAAAGAGAGACAGAAATCAAGTACAACAAACCCTGGCCTCTGAGAGAAGTGTGTTTCCTCCATATCATCCCGTCACTGCTCAGTTAGGGGAGGGGCGGAATAGACTCTTAAAGGGTTTCAAAACTATATTGTTGTATAACAGTGACACCATGCGACTGCAATAAAAATGTGCTTCTTCCCTTTCATTTACAACGTGACCGTTTTTAATCTGACATGTAAATAAACGTATACAGTAAATAACTAAATAGAAAGGACAATATTCGATATATATCATGATGCATAAATACGTTTTCTTGATTTGAATTGCATATGGTAAATATATTCAAATAGTTGATCTTAAATGTTACTCGTCTTAAATAACCACAAAGCGATGAACAAAAGAATAACTGCAGATTTCAGCACCATTGTACTGGACAGCAGCCGCTTGAATAGATAGCGACAGTAATACACATCAAGCGTTGCTTCTCTGTGGACATCAATCCATATCTGTTCAACGTGGTTAATATCAGTAGTAGACGGAGGAGGAGGAGAAGTTAGAAGAAGAAGAAGAAGAAGAAGAAGAAGAAGAAGAAGAAGAAACTTCGACACTGATAGATTTTGTTGAATTTTGCTGTCCTCGGTGATTAATTACGATTCAATTACGATTCAGGCTCATCGCTGATGTCATCAAAGTGTAAATACAGTTTGGTTTATAATGCATGAGGGTTTAAAGATACATATTCCACTTACCACGGATGTCTGAGTCACTGTCGTAAATTTAATTAATGAGACTACCGTGGGCACTTACAACAGTTAATTATACAACATACTCTGAAACCAAATATTGAACAATTAATGCAAACAACAGTATATAACGATGTATATGTACATGTAGAAATTGTGGGGTTAAAATCTATGTAATCAAAAACAGAAGCATGAATGATCATTCTAGCGTAAGGCATGTATATATCGTTCAATAATCATATTTAAGACTAAAACAATTGATTGTACAATTTATTGGAAACCAACAATGCAGTGCAAAACCCATACAAATAAATTTGCTTTTCAATTGTCTTCTTACAGAAACTTTATATGCAATATCGGAAAGGATACCTGCTTTCTAAATGTAACTTAAACAACACTCTGAACAAACTGGATTATTAGCATATTCTGTTCAATACACTTGAAAATAATAATAATAAAACGGAGGAGACTGAAACGCCTTAAACAAAAATGAAACACTCCACGTTTCAACATGAATACTGTATATTGTCAACACTCACGCCTACCTGTTCTGATGCTATCAATGCCTTGTCCGCGAAGACTAAGGTATTGCGGTTACTCCTGGGCTCAGTTGCAGAACACACACTCATCCTGGGTCCGACTAACATGTACCGTTTCTCCCCGGCTCTGTACTGGATGCTGTGGCACAGGGTCCCGTTCCCGCTGACGTCAATGTATTTTGAATCGCGAGAGGACTTGGATGAGCCTCTGGGTCTGGAGCACTGGATTATGATTAAGGTGATGATGCTGATCACGAACAAGGCTGAGACTGAGCCCAGTGTCACTATTAAATAAAAGGTCACATCATTGCCTTCAGCCTGTTTGGCTGCGTTATTGATGTCAGAAACTGCAAACGACTCCGTGTTCTCAAAAGTGCTAATAAGTATAGTTGCTGTGGTGGAAAGTGAAATGTTCCCATTGTCTTTCACCTGTATGATCAATTTATGTTCCGTTTCGTCTGCCTCTGTGAAAGCGCGAAGTGTCCTGATCTGTCCTGTATAGCGATCCAAACCAAACAGACTGGAGTCTGTGACTTGCTGCAGTGAAAAGGACAACCAGGCGTTGTATCCGATATCAGCATCATAAGCTCGAATTTTTGTTACCAAATAGCCTGCATTTACATTTCTGGGGATTTTCTCCACGACGTCAGCAGTCCCGTTGTCACTTAACGGGGACAAGATCGTCGGGACGTTGTCGTTCTGATCGAGAATGAAAACAGTGACGGTGGCGTTGCTGCTCAGCGACGGGACACCAGCGTCTCTCGCTGCCACTTGGAAACTGAAACTCTTAAGACTCTCGAAGTCGAAGCTCCTCAGCGCGTAAATGTTTCCATTCTCGGAATTTATATTCAAGAAAGACGACACGGAGTTACTATCGACAGCTCTGCCTCCCATATAATAGGATACGAGTGCGTTCTCGTGTTGGTCCCTGTCAACAGCGCTCACAGAGAATATAGAGGCCCCGGGGACATTGTTTTCAGGCAAATACAGGGTGTATTGATCTTGAGTAAATTGTGGACTATTATCATTCACATCCGTTATCTGTACTGTGATGCTTTTAAAAGATGATAACGGTGGGGTTCCGTTATCCTTTGCGGTTATGGATAAATTGTATGTTGATATGAGCTCTCTGTCTAAATGTCCTTTCGTTATCAGAGAGTATAGATCATCTCGAAATGAGGGTTTCAAATCAAAAGGCATGTTTTCAGGCAAGCTGCAAACCACCTGACCATTACTGCCAGAATCGCCATCTGTGACACTAATCAGCGCTATCACAGTGCCTGGACTTGCATCTTCAGGAATAAGACTAGACAATGACGTGATCTCTATCGCTGGTTCGTTATCATTCACGTCTTTAATTTGCACCAAAACGCTACAATGTACAATAAATGGGGAGTTACCCTTATCACTGGCTTGAACATCTATCTCGTACACATCGTTCTCTTCGTAGTCTATTGGCCCGTTTACCTTAATTACACCATTTTCAATATTCAAGCTAAACAATTCAAGTGCTTTATTGCCAAATGTATTTCCAAACGAGTACTCAACCTGTCCATTAGGGCCGTGGTCCGTATCTGATGCTTTAACCTGGATAACAAAAGTTCCTACCGGCACATTTTCATCGAGTGTGACTGTGTAAGTCGGTTGCTCAAACACGGGCGCGTTATCATTGATGTCCAGGACAGTCACAGTGATATTCAGGATACCAGACCTTGCAGGACTCCCACCGTCTAGAGCAGTCAGGAGCACGTTGTGCTCCGGGGATTTCTCTCTGTCTAAGTGTTTTCGGAGTATTAAAATGGGGATCTTATTGTCGCTGCGCCCCTGCACCTCCAGCTCAAAGTGCTCGTTGTGACTCAGTTTATAAAGGCGAAGTGAATTCAAACCCACATCTGCGTCTCGGGCACCTTGTAGAGGAAAGCGCGCTCCCGGCAGCGTGGTCTCGACTATTTCTAAAAGCTTCTCCTTCTCTGGGAAAACCGGGGAATTATCATTTATATCCGTAATTTCCACCTCAACATAGTGAATTTCTAGAGGGTTTTCTAGCACTATTTTCAGATTGATAAAGCATTTACTGTTTCTATCACACAGTCTTTCCCTGTCTACATTTTCATTGACAAATAAGACGCCATTGTTCTGGTTTACCTCTAACAGACGCTGCTGTGATCCGCTGACAATGCGAAACTTGCGGTCTTCCAGTTGACTAATGTCCAATCCTAGATCCTTAGCAACATTCCCAACAACAGACCCAAGCTCGACTTCCTCCCGAACAGAATAGTGCAGCTGCGCCCAGGCAGTCTCCCACAGAAACGACACCAGAGCATAACCAAGAATCGTCAGCCGATATTTCCGTCTCCTGCACTCGCCGAATCCCATGGCGAAAAGACCTTATACTGTCTGGAGATATATCCCAATCCACGATTACTATATTCCCTTGATTATACAAAATGGCATGTTGATATTAGAGAACAAATGCAAAATAAATCCCTGGGTCCAAGAGAATCCAAATGAAAGGGTCCAGATTGTCGCTGCTCAGAATCAGCCATTCTCTTGCTCTGCATTGTGAGAAAACAACCCCTAAAATGGGAAGGGCTTCGGGTTGTCATGATCCTGTTTACAGTTGTGCTTGATAACAGCGACACTCTGCGTCCTGCTGTACACATACAATTGAATATTACAAGCGTAATAATGTTAATTCAAATCTTAAAAATTGCAGCGGGACATTTTCAATTCAAAGCACGTAAATAATAAAACAAGTAGCATCTAGTAATTCTTATTTCCTATCGAGGCCACGCGTTCTTCTATGGTAATATATAATACTATTTTGCTGTTGGTGTGTAAAGTACTGAGACGCATCAGCACTTTTGAATTCGATATTTACCGAAGATAAAGCATAGCAATGCGATTAAAATTAGACAACAAGCACATTTAAAAACAATATTCAGCTACTACAGACCAGAACCTGGCGATATTGTTAATTATTGTTAATTATGTTTCCAAACAGTACAGTGTACAGAAGTATTCCAGTGAACATTGTCAACCGTTCCTTCCCACATTCTCGGAATGCACATAACATGGTAGTCTAGTTCCACAAACTCGGATTAGCACTCGGTTTAGACTATCCAATGCTATTTTAATTAAAGTAGCCCAACGTTAGTTCGAATCCTGATCTCTGAGAAGAGAAGTTTTTTTTCTGTTTTCTACATGATTACTCAAACTATCATATGTAAGAACGGAACGTTTGTTATGAAATTCAAAAGCGTCCCGATTAAAAAATGCATTAAATAATTAGCTTTATGTTTAGCATCGACTTAAAATAAAACAAAGATCCAAAGCAGCACAAAACGAACTTCATTTTTAGGTTTGGCTTGAATCGTTCTAAATATTTAGAAAGTTAATGCTCCACTTACAACGAATGTCTGGGTCTCCATTATGACATTTAATGTGCAAGACGTTCTTTTGTAACTTTCAAATTCTAAGCAAACATTACACAATCAAACCAATTGTTGAAAAATCAATGCATGCAATTGTTTGAAAAAATCTATACGGTGTGACATCGAATTTAACAATAAAAAAGATTGTTATTTAATTTCCCATTCGAGTGTCAAGTACACACACAATTGCCTGGGGTGATTATATATACATGTCAAACATGTTTTTGATTATTGGCAGCTCACTATCGTACATCACTAAAGACAATTGACTGTTCGACTAACTTCTTACATTCTGAATGGAAAATAATAAGAAGGTAATTAATTTAGGTAAGATAATTAATATAACCATTGGTTAACCGCATAAATAATATATTCCATGTGTTGTAATACACTACAGCTTCACACAAATATTTTCAATACATTTAAATAGATTAATCTGACGAGATTAAAACACATTTATAAAAAATAAACACTCCACGCTTCAACGTGAATACTGTATATTGTCAACACTCACGCCTACCTGTTCTGATGCTATCAATGCCTTGTCCGCGAAGACTAAGGTATTGCGGTTACTCCTGGGCTCAGTTGCAGAACACACACTCATCCTGGGTCCGACTAACATGTACCGTTTCTCCCCGGCTCTGTACTGGATGCTGTGGCACAGGGTCCCGTTCCCGCTGACGTCAATGTATTTTGAATCGCGAGAGGACTTGGATGAGCCTCTGGGTCTGGAGCACTGGATTATGATTAAGGTGATGATGCTGATCACGAACAAGGCTGAGACTGAGCCCAGTGTCACTATTAAATAAAAGGTCACATCATTGCCTTCAGCCTTTTTGGCTGCGTTATTGATGTCAGAAACTGCAAACGACTCCGTGTTCTCAAAAGTGCTAATAAGTATAGTTGCTGTGGTGGAAAGTGAAATGTTCCCATTGTCTTTCACCTCTATGATCAGTTTGTGTTCAGTGTAGTCTGTTTCAGTCAATGAACGCAGTGTCCTGATTTGTCCTGTAAAGCGATCCAAACCAAACAGACTGGAGTCTGTGACTTGCTGCAGTGAAAAGGACAACCAGGCGTTGTATCCTATATCAGCATCATAGGCTCTCACTTTAGTGACAATATAACCTGCATTCACATTACGGGGGATTTCCTCCACAGCCTCAGCAGACCCGTTAGCGCTCAATGGAGACAGGATCACTGGCGCATTGTCGTTCTGGTCTAGGATGAAAACGTTCACTGTGACGTTGCTGCTGAGCGGTGGAGCTCCCGAGTCTTGGGCAACAACTTGAAATTGAATGTTTTTCACCTCTTCAAAATCAAAACTTCTCAAAGCATAGATCTTTCCATTATCGGAGTTAATATTGAAAAAAGAAGACACAGTTTTATCCAACACGCCACTGTCCAGCAAGCGATACGAGACATGCGCATTTTCATTCTCATCAATATCATTCGCGCTCAGTGAAAACACCGAGCTCCCTGGGACATTGTTTTCAGATAAGTAGAATGAATATGGATCTTCTAAAAACCTAGGGCTGTTATCATTGACGTCCGATAGCTGTACATGGATCGTTTTAAGCGAATATAAAGAAGGCTGTCCATTATCCTTTGCGACAACTGTTACATTGTATTGTGAAATTGATTCTCTGTCTAATCGTGACTTCGTCACTAAAGAGTATACACTCTCCTGAAAAGACGGTTTCAGTTCAAAGGGCACATCTCCCAGCAAGGAGCACTCAACTTGCCCATTGCTGCCTGAATCGAGGTCCGTGACACTTAGGAAAGCTATGACAGTTCCTGGATTTGAGTTCTCAGATATGACGCCAGACAAGGACGTCACCTCAATCTGGGGCCTGTTGTCGTTCAAATCCTTAATTGTTACCACAACTGTGCAGTGACCTGGAACGGGGAATTGCCCTCGATCCGTAGCTTGCACATCGATCTCATAAGCCTCTGATTCTTCGAAATCGATCGCCCCCTTGACTTTGATTTCCCCAGTATTGGCATCCAATTGAAAAACGTCTGTCACTTTCCCCTTCTTGCTTTTACCAAATGAATATGTGATTTCTGCATTGGGCCCGTCATCTAAGTCTGATGCGTGTACCTTTATAACAAAAGTTCCCATCTGAACGTTTTCATGCAAACTTACTGCGTATGTGTCTTTATCAAACACGGGAGCGTTATCATTCATATCCAGCACTGTGACCGTGATATTGAGGATTCCAGATCTCTGTGGATTCCCACCATCATATGCCGTTAAGAGGAGTGTGTGCTCTGTATTGCGTTCTCTATCTAAAGGTTTTTGTAAAACAAGAATCGGGATTTTATTATCTTCGCCGCGGTCTTTTACTTCCAGCTCAAAATGTTCGTTCTGACTCAGTTTATAAAACCTCAGTGAATTGATGCCCACGTCCGGATCATGCGCCCCCTCTAATGGAAACCGAGCTCCGGGCAGTGTGGACTCTCCGATCTCTAAGCGCTTTTCACTTTCTGGGAAGTGCGGGGAATGGTCATTTATATCCACCACCTCGACTCCCACATAATGAATTTCTAGCGGATCTTCCAACACGGTTTTGAGGTTTATCAAACAAACGCGCTCTCTCTCGCACAGTTGCTCCCTGTCTATGATTTTATTCACGTACAAATCTCCATTGTTCTGGTTTACCTGTAAGATCGGCTCCTTTGCTGCAGAAACAATCCGAAACCCACGGTTTGCGAGTTTGCTAATGTCAAGTCCAATATCCTTGGCTATATTCCCGACTATTACTCCTTGCTTCTGTTCTTCTGCAATAGAGTACCTTATCTGGGCCGAGGATTTTCCCAAAAAGCAAACCATAAGAAAACAGTCCAAAATAATCCACCGATACTCCCATGTTTTTCCTTGGCCTATTTGATGCATGTCGAATAAATCCAATATATCGCTTTGTAAGGAAATCCGAAAGATTCACTGCGGTAAAAAATATACTTCAGATCATATGTTTAATTCAAATATATTCATATTTAAAATATGTCCCAGTATGTATAAGACGAGGACCTTCATCGCACAGCTTTGTCATTATTCTACCTCTTTCCACTGAGCGTAAAATGGCCCTGAAAGGGGGTGGTCTGTATATTGTGTATAAGAAAGACATAGAGCCTCTATTGTTGTCTCATAGTGACACCACGCGTATGACAAGTACATTACAAGATATCACAATGCGAGTGTGTGTGGACGTAAATGCGAACACATAGTTTCAAGAGGAAATCAAAGTTATTATTTTCCCCAGGAGTTAGTGTTGCGGAAAACTGAGCTACCGAATGCAATTATTACCATTATAATCAGAGTTAGTATTATTAGTACTATGAGATATTAGGACACTTGATTTATTAAATAAGTTACGATAATAAATACGTAATACAACATTAAAAGTTTTAATTATAATTTGAGCAGTAACGACATACCAGAGTTGGACAATTCAATAAGGTCACTTCTTTTTCTAAAAATATATAAATACAACGGATTCATAGCCATAAATAAAGTGCAGATTTAAAGTAAAGCTCACCCCAGAGGCACAACTGGAATTCTAAATGCAGCAACAGAGTCAATATGTATAATAAACACAACAACTACGTAAAAAGAAAACTTCACCTGTCGGAAATAAAAGTTATCCAGTTAAAAAGTAGCAACCGGAGAAACTACGGGTAAACTGTCGTCTATGTTTGCGAGATATAGCACTGAAACCACAAGAATAAGCCAGATGTTCATTAAACTAGAGTGTATATATTTTTTAATTATAGGTCTATTGATGAATACAAGTATCAATAAAATTGAATATATAGTATGATGTAAATATAAATATATATATATATGGTAAAATATTAGGAGACAAATAAAATAATTAAAAATCAAACTGTTATGAAACAATATATTTCCGCTAAAATATCAACACTATTCTGACAACTGCAATTATTAAGCATATCAGTTAAGTCATGATTTCTCCTGAAACGCTGCGAGAAAATATTTAAATAGCCCAGTGATATATAAGATTGTGTGTAACAAACTAAATTATCTGACGTGACATATAATTGAACAATTATACAATTACATATTATTTACCAAATATCTAGCATTACCTCTCCTGAAGCTCTTCTGCCGTTCTCCGGGACGCGGAGAGTGTTCCCGTTGCTTCCCGGGGCAATAGCAGACCCTATGCTCATCCTGGGTCCGACTAACATGTACCGTTTCTCCCCGGCTCTGTACTGGATGCTGTGGCACAGGGTCCCGTTCCCACTTACGTCAACATATTTTGTATCCCGTTCATATTTAGATGCCAACCCTCTTGGTCTAGAACATTGAATTATAATCAGAGTAATAATACTGAGCACAAACAATGCTGAAACTGAGCCTAACGTTACAATTAAGTAAAATGTTAATTTGTTGCTGTCGTCGTGTTTTGCTGTATTCTGGAGGTCAGAAATGGCTAGAACGTCTTTATTCTCCACGGTAGTAATAAGAATAGTTGCTGTTGTGGAAAGTGACACGTTCCCATTGTCTTTCACCTGAATTATCAATTTATGTTCAATGTCGTCCGCTTCTGTGATTGGACGAATTGTCTTGATTTGTCCTGTATAGCGATCCAAAGCAAAGAGACTGGGGTCAGTAATCTGCTCCAGGGAATAAGACAACCAGGCGTTGTATCCAATGTCTGCGTCATAGGCTCTCACTTTAGTGACCAAATAATCGACATTCACGTTTCGTGGAATTTCCTCCACAGCCTCAGCAGACCCGTTAGGGCTCAATGGAGACAGGATCACTGGCGCATTGTCGTTCTGGTCAAGGATGAAAACATTAACGGAGACGTTGATGCTGAGCGGTGGAGCTCCTGAGTCTTTTGCTATAACTTGGAATGTAAAGCTCTTTAGCGTTTCAAAGTCAAAACTCTTTAATGCATAAATGTTACCATTTTCTGGGTTGATGTTTAAGAAAGATGTCATTGTAATGTCTGCAACAGTGTTTCCCAACATGTAGGAAACCACAGCATTTTCATTTTGATCCGCATCCATGGCGCTCACTGAGAATATGGAGGCCCCGGGAACGTTGTTCTCCAGTATATAAACTGAGTACGGATTCTGGGAAAATTCAGGACAATTGTCATTTATATCCGACACTAACACTGTGATTGTTTTGAAGGACGATAAAGAAGGAGTTCCCAAATCTTTTCCTAATATTGTAATATTATATACAGATGTGGCTTCCCGGTCTAAACTGCGTTTTATCACAAGTGAGTAGAATTTTTCACCAGAGGATGGTTTCAATTCAAAAGGCAAATTTGCGGATATCCTACAAACAACCTGTCCGTTCACGCCGGAATCCAGATCTGCAACCCCTATCAGAGCAATTACAGTACCAGGACGCGCGTCTTCCGGTATTACATTAGACAGCGAGGTGACGTCAATCTCCGGCGCATTGTCGTTTAAATCTTCAATCTTTACAAACACAGTGCAGTGCACGGTAAAAGGCACCTGTCCCTTATCTGAGGCTTGTATGTCAATTTCGTAATTCTGCTTCTGTTCAAAGTCAATCAACCCCTTCACACTGATTTTGCCTGTATTGACATCAAGATCAAAAGCATCATACACTGCAGACCGCGAACTCCTGCCGAATGAATAGAGCACTTCTCCATTGCTACCTTCGTCCGGGTCAGTTGCGTTTACTTGTATCACAAAAGTGCCAATAGCGACATTTTCCTGAAGATTTACCGAATATACTTCCTGGTCAAAAGCGGGAGTATTGTCATTGTTATCTAGAACTATCACGGTGATATTCAGAATACCAGATCTCTCTGGGGTTCCTCCATCAAAAGCTATCAACGACAAATTATGTTCTCGTACCTTTTCTCTGTCTAAAGGAGTTTGTAAAATTAAAATCGGAATTTTGTTTTCTTCGCCACGGTCCTTTACTTCAAGCTTAAAGCAGTCGCTTTGACTTAATCTGTACAATCTTAAAGAGTTGACACCGATATCGGGATCATGCGCACTCTCCAAATGGAAACGGGTCCCCGGCAGAGTGGACTCCGAGATTTCCAAGCGTTTGTGCTTTTCTGGGAAACTCGGGTTGTGATCATTTATATCCAGAATTTCTACTTCAACATGATGCATTTCTAGCGGATTTTCTACAACAGCTTTTAGATTTATGAAGCACTTACTGTTTTTATGACACAGCTCCTCTCGGTCTATATTTCCATTGACAAGTAAAGTACCATCATTTTGATTTACCTGAAAGAGCTGTTCTTTTGATACAGAGACAACACGAAATCCCCGGTCCTTCAGTTTTCCAATGTTGAACCCTAGATCCCGAGCGACATTTCCCACAAAAGCACCTGCTTCCAATTCCTCCTGAATAGAATACCGTATTTGCGAGGAACATCCATTGGAAAATGTCAACAGAAAAGCAAAATGGAGAAATCTCCATCGATACTCCCATCTTTTTCTAATATCCTTTTGTATCATGACGGTAATATTCAGAAAATATCACACAGCCTGAACAGAGCGCCCTGCGATGAAGTGGGTAATGAAATGTTGACGATCATCGGTGTTCCTTATTGATATCCAGGTCTAAAAAAAATAATTCAACTGATTAAATACAAACTGCACGGCACCACATCTCCTTTGCGATATGCCTATCCCCCTTCTTTGTATTACGAGACAGTGGTAACCCTTTAGGGTATGGCTGCAATTCTAGTGAAGGTTTTAAAATATATTCTTTGATAATACTGACACCATGTGTCGCAGTCCTGCAGTAGCACAGACATTCCACGATCTCCTTCAGAAATTATTACTAATGTAAAGTAATATTCCTTCCAGGAAGGAAACAAATATTGGTGGAAAAAAACACATACTGTATATGTTTCCAAAAGTGTAAATTTCGGCAATTGCAGAAGAAGAATATATTATTATTTACTGGTTGATTGTGTTATGTTACTGGGTATTGGAAACAGAATTGTTGGAGTTTTATTTCATTTTTAATTGTTTATACGTGTGTGTATCTACCTATCTATCTATCTATCTATCTCTCTCTCTCTCTATATATATATATATATATATATATATATATATATATACACTCACCTAAATGATTATTAGGAACACCATACTAATACTGTGTTTGAGCCCCTTTCGCCTTCAGAACTGCCTTAATTCTACGTGGCATTGATTCAACAAGGTGCTGAAAGCATTCTTTAGAAATGTTGGCCCATATTGATAGGATAGCATCTTGCAGTTGATGGAGATTTGTGGGATGCACATCCAGGGCACGAAGCTCCCGTTCCACCACATCCCAAAGATGCTCTATTGGGTTGAGATCTGGTGACTGTGGGGGCCAGTTTAGTACAGTGAACTCATTGTCATGTTCAAGAAACCAATTTGAAATGATTCGACCTTTGTGACATGGTGCATTATCCTGCTGGAAGTAGCCATCAGAGGATGGGTACATGGTGGTCATAAAGGGATGGACATGGTCAGAAATAATGCTCAGGTAGGCCGTGGCATTTAAACGATGCCCAATTGGCACTAAGGGGCCTAAAGTGTGCCAAGAAAACATCCCCCGCACCATTACACCACCACCACCAGCCTGCACAGTGGTAACAAGGCATGATGGATCCATGTTCTCATTCTGTTTACGCCAAATTCTGACTCTACCATCTGAATGTCTCAACAGAAATCGAGACTCATCAGACCAGGCAACATTTTTCCAGTCTTCAACTGTCCAATTTTGGTGAGCTTGTGCAAATTGTAGGCTCTTTTTCCTATTTGTAGTGGAGATGAGTGGTACCCGGTGGGGTCTTCTGCTGTTGTAGCCCATCCGCCTCAAGGTTGTACGTGTTGTGGCTTCACAAATGCTTTGCTGCATACCTCGGTTGTAACGAGTGGTTATTTCAGTCAAAGTTGCTCTTCTATCAGCTTGAATCAGTCGGCCCATTCTCCTCTGACCTCTAGCATCAACAAGGCATTTTCGCCCACAGGACTGCCGCATACTGGATGTTTTTCCCTTTTCACACCATTCTTTGTAAACCCTAGAAATGGTTGTGCGTGAAAATCCCAGTAACTGTGAAATACTCAGACCGGCCCGTCTGGCACCAACGCTCAAAATTGCTTAAATCACCTTTCTTTCCCATTCAGACATTCAGTTTGGAGTTCAGGAGATTGTCTTGACCAGGACCACACCCCTAAATGCATTGAAGCAACTGCCATGTGATTGGTTGGTTAGATAATTGCATTAATGAGAAATTGAACAGGTGTCCTAATAATCCTTTAGGTGAGTGTGTATATATATATATATATATATATATATATATATATATATATATGTACACTCACCTAAAGGATTATTAGGAACACCTGTTCAATTTCTCATTAATATATATATACATACATATAAGCATTTAAGCACCGATTAACTATAATATTACAAATTGAAAAATAATGCATTATGAGCCTGAATAAAAACAACAACGACAACAAAAATCCACATCACCCGCTACAAAACACAATCTCAACGTCTTAATGTTCCATTGTCGACATCACCTTCATGTTATGGCACTTCTTCCAATACTACAATTTCACATAACTTATCAGCAAGCTTACTGCCATACAGAACCACTGTCGTTAAATAGATAAACAACATGAATATAAAGAAGTGCTACTATTTAATTTGAAACAAATTATATACTATATATACGCTCAACACGTTGAAAACAGCGTGCGTTTAAACTAGAACAGGTCTTAAAAAATGTACGAGTCTTTAGAAACCTATTTTTGAACACAATATTTGACCACATGCACCTGAAATACTTTATGAGATAGAGTGATATACAGAGATTTGCAATTAATACCAGTTGTGCATAATGAAAAAAATGAACTTACTTCAAGGAATGAGTTCCTTCCGTTCTCCGGGACACGGAGAGTGTTCCCGTTGCTTCCCGGGACAATAGCAGACCCTATACTCATCCTGGGTCCGACTAACATGTACCGTTTCTCCCCGGCTCTGTACTGGATGCTGTGGCACAGGGTCCCGTTCCCGCTGACATCTGCGTAATTTTTGTCCCGGGACTCTGCTGAATTGTACTTTGATCTGGAACACTGCATTATTATGAGTGTGATGATGCTGAACAAGAACAAAACAGAAACTGAACCCAATGTGATAATTAAATAAAAAGTTACATTGTTTTGTTCCACATTTTTGACTGGACTTTTAAAGTCAGACACTGCAAAAGCTTCCTTATTCTCAACGATGGTGATAAGTACAGTTGCTGTTGTGGAAAGTGACACGTTCCCATTGTCTTTCACCTGAATAATCAATTTATGTTCATTGTCGTCCGCTTCTGTGATTGGACGAATTGTCTTGATTTGTCCTGTATAGCGATCCAAAGTAAAGAGACTGGGGTCAGTAATCTGCTCCAGGGAATAAGACAACCAGGCGTTGTATCCAATGTCTGCGTCATAGGCTCTCATTTTAGTGACCAAATAATCTGCCTTCACATTCCGGGGGATTTCCTCCACAGCCTCAGCAGACCCGTTAGGGCTCAATGGAGACAGGATCACTGGCGCATTGTCGTTCTGGTCAAGGATGAAAACATTGACAGTGACGTTGCTGGTTAGAAACGGAACTCCAGAGTCTTTTGCTATAACTTGGAATTTAAAAGTTTTAAGCTGTTCAAAATCAAAGCTTTTTAATGCATAAATGTTACCGTTTTCTGAATTGATGTTTAAGAAAGATGTTACTTGTGTGTCCACAAAATAATTTCCCAACATGTATGAAACCAAAGCATTTTCATTAAGATCTGCATCTGTAGCGCTTACTGAAAATATGGAGGCACCGGGTACGTTGTTCTCAAGCAAATACACCGAGTATGGATTCTGCGTAAATTTGGGACTGTTATCATTTACATCCGACACCACGACTGTGAGAGATTTACAAGATGACAAAGAAGGAATACCTAGATCATTTGCAATTATAGTAACATTATACACAGACGTGACCTCTCGGTCTAATTTACGATTGGTCACTAAGGAATAGAAATTCTCCCTAGACGATGGTCTCAGCTCGAAAGGCACGTTTTCGGGTATGGTGCACACAATCTGGCCATTCGTGCCAGAATCCAGATCTGTAACACCCATGAGCGCCACCACAGTACCTGGGTGCCCGTCCTCGGGTATCACATTAGACAAAGAAGTGATTTCTATCTCTGGCCTGTTGTCGTTCACATCTTCGACCTTTACAAAAACGCTGCAATCCACAGTAAACGGGACTTGTCCTTTATCCGTCGCTTGTATCTCTAATTCATAATTCCGATGTTCCTCAAAATCTATTATTCCTTTCACTTTGATTTCCCCGGTGTTGACATCCAAATCAAATACTTCATATTCTTTACTTCCTATAGCATTACCCAAGGAATAAAACACCTCTCCGTTAGGCCCATCATCCAAATCTGTTGCATTCACTTTAATTAAAAAAGTACCGATGGGTATGTTTTCCTTGACAGTTACTGAATAGATTTCTTGATCAAAAACAGGTGCATTGTCATTGATATCTATGACTATTACAGTGATTTTGAGAATCCCCGATCTCTCCGGTGTTCCCCCATCACAGGCTGTCAGGAGTAAAATATGCTGCGGTTTCCTCTCTCTGTCTAAGGCCTTTTGTAAAACTAGGACGGGAATTTTCTTATCTTCCCCTCGATCTTTCACTTCTAACTGAAAGTTGTCGTTTTGTTTCAGTTTATAAGATCGTATTGAATTAATGCCCACATCTGGGTCATACGCACCTTGCAAGTGGAATCGCGCTCCCGGCATTGCAGACTCTGCTATTTCCAAGCGTTTATCCTTTTCGGGGAAATTCGGTGAATGATCATTTATATCCAGAATTTCTACTTCAATATGATGCATTTCCAGAGGATTTTCAATGACCGCTTTAAGGTTAATAAAGCATTTACTGTTCTTATGGCATAATTCTTCCCTGTCTATATTCCCATTGACAAATAAAGCTCCGTCCATTTGATTTACCTGAAAAAGCTGTTCTTTAGATCCGGAGACAACACGAAACCCCCGGTCCCTCAATTTTTCAATATTGAACCCTAGATCCCGAGCAATATTTCCCACAACTGCCCTAGACTGCATTTCCTCTTCAATCGAATATCTTATTTGTGCCGAAACCCCTTTCCAGGAGAACAAAAGAAACACAAAATGGAGAAACGTCCAACGATATTCCCATCGTTTTCTGTGGTGCCTGTGTTTCATTGCGAAAACAGACAGACAATATTACTGCAAAATAAACGGAACACACTGCAATAATATTAGCAACAGTTTAAAGACGCCCATTAAGGCTGTTATTTTAAATCCAGGGACAGAAATATACGTATGTTTGATAACGAGCAAAAAATAAGTTGCTGGTCCTGTGACTGCTCTCCCATACGCCTCTTCCCTGCTTTGTATTTCAAGCGAAACCCGCCCACTGTTATCAGTAGTCTGGATGGATGCAGGACTTAATACTGTAATCTTTGATAATAGTGACACCGTGTGTTGAGAAACATGAAAATTAAAATGAATATATGTGTGTGTGTAATTTTAAGAACAATAATAAATACGTACATACATACCCGTATGGTTACTAAAAGCACACAGACACGCAATACATATTAGACCTACAGGCGATTAATTGAAAAGATAGACATCTATAACTAATTTCTTCGGCAATTAGACTATTCTGGAGCACTAATACATTTCGGGATCCGTCATGATTTTCATTCAATATTGTGAGGCACATCATATTTTGATTTGAATTCACTCACAAAAAAGCTTTTATTTTGTATATCAAAAGTCATCGTTTTATTCTGTGCGTAATTGTTCAGAAGAGAATCAAACTAATCTTGAAATAGATACACATGGAAGATTCAAGCGGTTAGGGATGCTATGCCACTGTAAATATCCCCTTATGGATATCCAACACATGTAGAACGACCCTATATATTTACATATGTTAAGTACATACGTGCATACATACATACACACATCAATAAGGCATAACTGAACCCAAGCCCAATATTTAATGAATGTTTAAAATATGTCTCTGATTTATGATCTTGACAAATATATTGTTCAAAGCTGCCATCACACATCACCAATACTTCTGTATTTCAGACAACAGTATTTATATTCGTAGAGTTAACCTCACTGTTTAAATTAATCTAAGGCTATGATACCTCAAAATATGCACAGAAATACTTTAAACAAGATAAGTATGATGCCCACACCAAACTGAAAGCAAATGTGTAGCTAATTAATAAAGAATGTAACCGTATCTTACCTCTCCGGATTTTCTCCTTCCATTGTCTGCAATGACAAGAGTATTCCCGTTGCTTCCTAAGCCAATAGTAGACCCTATGCTCATTCTAGGTCCAACGACCATGAAACGCTTCTCCCCGGCTCTGTATTGGATACTGTGGCAAAGTGTCCCGTTCCCGCTGACGTCTGCAAAATCTCCGGTGTAACTCTGATTCAAATAACGCCTGGGTCTGCAACACTGCATGGCAACAAGTGTGACTATACTGATTACGAACAGAAATGAAACCGATGCCAGGGTTACTATTAAGTAAAAAGTGAGGCTGCTTTCTTCTTGTGATTTAGCATTGTTCTTAATGTCTAAAACTGCAAAAGCTTCTTTGTCCTCCATAGTTAGAATGACTACAGTTGCTGTTGAAGAGTGCGACAAGTTCCCATTGTCTTTCACCTGTATAATCAGTTTATGTTCAGTCTCGTCCGCTTCTGTGAGAGAACGAAGTGTCCTGATTTGTCCTGTATATTTATCTAAACCAAAAAGACTGGAGTCAGTAACTTGCTGAAGTGAGAAAGACAACCAGGCGTTGTATCCAATATCAGCGTCATAAGCCCTCACTTTAGTGACCAAGTAACCTGCATTCACATTCCGGGGAATTTCCTCCACAGCCTCAGCAGACCCGTTAGGGCTCAATGGAGACAGGATCACTGGCGCATTGTCGTTCTGGTCAAGGATGAAAACGTTGACAGTGACGTTGCTGCTGAGCGGTGGAGCTCCCGAGTCTGTCGCTATAACTTGGAAGCTGAAGGTTTTAAGTTTTTCAAAGTCAAAGCTTTTCAGGGCATAGATATTCCCATTGTCGGAATTGATATTCAAAAAAGAAGTTACGGTCTTCTCCATGAAGTAATTCCCTAGCTTATATGAAACCTGGGCGTTTTCATTTTGATCTAGATCGTATGCTGTTACAGAAAATATCGAAGTTCCTGGAACGTTATTTTCTTGTAAATATAACGTGTAAGGGTTTTGTGAAAATGTCGGGGTATTGTCATTGACATCTGACAGCTCCACACTAATGGATTTAAAAGACGACAGGGAGGGGCTTCCTAAATCTCTCGCTGTTACTGTTATATTGTACTGGGTAATTGCCTCTCTGTCCAAATTCCCTTTTGTCACCAAGGAATAAAAATTGTCCTGAGTCGAAGGTTTCAGATCAAATAGGCTTTCACTCAATGTACAGACGACTTGACCGTTCGTGCCAGAGTCTAGGTCAGTAATACTAATCAGAGCTATCACAGTACCGGGGTTTGTATCCTCGGGAATTGAGCTAAACAAAGATGTGACATCAATCTCAGGTCTATTGTCATTGACATCCTCAATCTTGACAAAAACATTGCAATGTGCAACCAATGGGACCGATCCCTTATCTGAGGCTTGAATATTAATTTCATATGCTCGTTTTTCCTCAAAGTCGATAAGCCCTTTAACTCGGATTTCCCCAGTTTTACTATGCAAATCAAACAGCTCAGACACCCTACTCCGAATTGTACTTCCAAAGGAGTATTCTACATCTCCATTCATACCGTCATCTAAATCTGATGCATTAACTCTTACCACAAATGTACCTTTGGGGGAATTTTCCCGCAAGTTAACCGAATATTTTTCCTGTAGAAACACGGGTGCATTGTCGTTGATGTCGAGAACAATAACAGTGATATTAAGCTCGCCCGATTTCTGTGGACTCCCGCCGTCAAATGCAGTCAGTTGCAAATTGTACACTGGGATATTTTCCCTGTCTAAAGGTTTCTGCAGTACTAATATGGGAATCTTATTATCTTCGCTTAGATCTTCCACCTTTAATTCAAAATGGTCGTTTTGGCTAAGTTTATAATTGCGTAAGGCATTTAAACCAACATCTGGGTCGTGCGCTGCCACTAATTGGAATCGAGCTCCAGGCAAAGTGGATTCCGAAATTTCTAAGCGTTGCTGTTTATCTGGAAAATTTGGAGAATGATCATTGATATCGATAATTTCTATTACAACGTGATGGATTTCAAGCGGATTCTCAATAACTGTTTTGAGGTTGATATAACACGGGGAGGTCTTACTGCACACTTCCTCTCTGTTTATAACATCGTGAACAAATATAGAACCGTCTTTTTGATTTACCTGGAAAAGCTCCTGTTTTGCCCCTGACACAATGCGGAACCTTCGATCGGTTAGTCTGCTGGAGTCGATTCCCAGATCCTTCGCAATATTTCCAATAAAAGTTCCCACTTTAGCTTCCTCCTCTATTGAATAGCGTATCTCCGCTGAAGTTGTTTTCCACAGCAACAATAGAAACGCGAAATGCACAAACGTCCATTCCCTCTCGCATCTTGTCCTGTGAGCACTATACTTCATGACGACAATATTCACAAAAGATCCGTAACAACCCTCAGTCAAATGTGCCTTTTTCTCTGCATAATATGAAATCCACATAAATCCACGCCTTCATTTACATCCAAATTGTGAAATTATATTTGCAGGCCTACATATAAAATGGACGTCGTTTCCCATACCAGCTCCTTTGCAGCTCTGTTTTGTGAGAAGAAAGCTGGCCCTGATATGGGTAGGGCTTCAGATTTATCAGAGGATTTTAAATGTAATCTTTGGTAACAGTGACACCATGCGTCGCCAATCTGAAGGTACCTTAATGTGGACCTACTGTAGGTTATAAAAAATGAAAAGTTGCAGATCGGAATACAAATATAATCGTATTCACCACAGCGATGGTTGCTTTTTCAACCACATACTTCAAAATATAGAAAATTAAAAAGGAAGTTGCTTTACCGCTAAGCCTGATCTGATTCATATTTATTTCTGAAAGCTTCATCAACCTGTTTTTCTGCATGAATTTTGGAAATATTGGTGAAAACATAGAGCGCATCAACTTGAAATTCAAATACAATACCCAACCCAGATATGATAAACACTTTTATGAACGGCGTTATATGGGGCAGGAAAATAAGATTCTTGAAATATGCAACCAGAGCTTACCTCTCCTGAAGCTCTTCTGCCGTTCTCCGGGACGCGGAGTGTGTTCCCGTTGCTTCCCGGGACAATAGCAGACCCTATGCTCATCCTGGGTCCGACTAACATGTACCGTTTCTCCCCGGCTCTGTACTGGATGCTGTGGCACAGGGTCCCGTTCCCGCTGATGTCAATGTATTTTGAATCGCGAGAGGACTTGGATGAGCCTCTGGGTCTGGAGCACTGGATTATGATTAAGGTGATGATGCTGATCACGAACAAGGCTGAGACTGAGCCCAGGGATACAATCAAATAAAACGTTACACTGTTTTCCTCAACACTTTTGGCTGCATTATTAATGTCAGAAACGGCAAAGGATTCTGTGTTCTCATAAGTAGTAACATATATAGTTGCTGTTGCAGAGAAAGAAGCGTTTCCATTGTCTTTCACCTGAATGGTCAATTTATGCTCACTGCCGTCCGTTTCCATAATTGGACGGAGTGTCCTGATTTGTCCTGTATAGCGATCCAAACCAAACAGACTGGAGTCTGTGACTTGCTGTAGTGAGAATGATAACCAAGCGTTGTATCCTATATCAGCATCATAGGCTCTTACTTTCGACACTAAATAGCCTGAGTTTGCATTTTTGGGGATTTTCTCCACCGCTTCAGCTGACCCGTTCTCGCTTAAGGGGAACAGGATTATTGGCGCATTGTCGTTCTGGTCGATGATGAAAACGTTCACGGTGACGTTGCTGCTAAGCGAGGGCATTCCGGCATCTTTGGCTATGACTTGGAATTGAAAGTTCTTCAGTTCCTCAAAGTCAAAACTTTTCAATGCATAGATATTCCCGTTTTCTGAATTGATATTTAAGAAAGAGGTTACCGTTCTGTCCATCAAATCATTTCCCAGTGCATAACAAACGAGCGCATTTTCATTTTCATCCGCATCAGACGTGCTGACTGAAAATATGGACGCCCCAGGGGGATTATTTTCCAGCAAATATAATGTGTAGGGTTCCTGGGAAAATTTGGGTCGGTTGTCATTTACATCTGATAACTCAACACTGACGGTTTTAAAAGATGATAATGAAGGCTTTCCTAAGTCATGTGCTGTAATTGTGATGTTGTAAAGAGGCGTGGACTCCCTATCTAACTTACGCTTTGTCACCAAGGAATAAAAATGTTCTTCAGATGAGGGTTTCAAATCAAATGGCATGTTTTCCGATAATGTGCAAACTATCTGACCATTCGGACCAGAATCGAGGTCTGTCAAGCCGACCAGAGCTATTACAGTACCGAGCTGGGCGTCTTCTGGAATTACACTGGACACAGATGTGACTTCTATCTCGGGCCTATTGTCGTTTACATCTTCAATCTTTACAAAAACATTACAATGAGTCGTGAATGGAGTCGTGCCCTTATCAGAGGCCTGCACATTAATCTCATACACCTGCTCCTCTTCGAAGTCAATCAAACCTTTAACCCGGATTTCACCGGTTTTACCGTCCAAATGGAAAAGCTCAGAGACCCTGCTCCTGAAGGTGTTACCGAATGAGTATTCAACTTGTCCATTAACACCCTCGTCTAAATCGGATGCATTTAGTCGTATTACAAATGTGCCAACCGGACTGTTCTCCTTCAGTGTGACGGAATACGTTGGCTGATCAAATACAGGTGCATTGTCGTTGATGTCAAGAACAATGACTGTAATGTTAAGAGTGCTAGATTTCTGTGGCTTCCCACCGTCAAATGCGGCCAGGAGCAAATTATACACGGGGATGCGCTCTCTGTCTAAGGGCTTTTGTAAAACTAAAAACGGGATTTTATTATATTCGCTAAGATTCACTACATCCAATTCAAAATGTTCGTTTGGAGTAAGTTTATATAATCTCAAGGCATTTAAACCGACATCTGGGTCGTGTGCACCCTCCAGCTGAAAGCGAGCTCCTGGCACTGCGGACTCGGAGATCTCCAAGCGTTTCTCATTGTGTGGAAAACTGGGGGTGTAATCATTTACATCCACAATTTCTATTGTAACATGGTGGATTTCAAGCGGGTTTTCTACCACAGCTTTTATGTTAATATAACAAGGAGAAATTTTGCTACACAGTTCCTCTCTGTCTATATTCTGATTAACAAGCAACGTACCGTCTCTTTCGTTTACCTCAAACAGCTGCTGTTTTGTTCCCGAAACAATGCGAAACCTTCGGTCTGCAATTTTGTTGGGGTCGAAACCCAGATCCTTGGCAATGTTCCCAACAAAGGTACCCTTTGACAATTCCTCCTGAATGGAATAACGTATCTGAGCCGAGGTCCTTTTCAAGAGGAAGAGCAGAAAGGCAACATGGAGAAATGTCCATCGATATTCCCATCTTTCCCTATGACCGAGATATCTCATGGCGGACATATTCCGAAAATATCCGTGCAAAATTACCAGACTCCCTGGGAAGAATTCACCAGTTTATAGGATGTTATATCCACTGCCATTCATTGTTGTTGTGTAAGTCCAGTTACCGAAATTATATCCTTAGGCCTGAATTGAATCCGGAGCTCCTTACCCACACGGATACTTCTTTTGTGCTCTCCGACAAGAGAACCGCTACTGGAGAAGGTAGGGCTTTGGAACTGTCCAAGGTTTTAAATGTAACGTGATAATAGTGACACCTTGCGTTATAATATTTTAACTACACATAATTTTATTAAAAACCACCGAAATGTGACCTACAGCAAAACCATTTTGATTATCCCAATTTAACTCCACATATATTCCCCCTGTTTTAGGCATATCCTTAAAACTGTTCTTACATTACAAAAAACTGGTCAAACTGTAAGCAAACGCATCCATACATTTGGGTACATTTGAATTCTGTGTTGAGAAACTGTATTTCCTCAACTGTTGTGTACATCTGTAGTAATAAAATAGGAAGGAATATTTTAAATGTAAATGCTTAATATATGCCCACTATAGCTCTGCATACACGTTACTTACAACATCTACACTCTAAGAACTAATGTATTGAACACGTTGTGTTTGTTGAAGAATAATACAACCTTGTGTTACAACACAATAATCGTCTCAGAAATAATTCAACACATTAGTCCTAAGAGTGTACCAAACATGATTGCTACCACCTACATTTAATCGCATGCAAAAGTATTTATTTATATTCACAATGAACTCTGATAAATGAATCCAAATCAAAATTATAACAGCGAGCTTCCACATATACTATTTTCCATATTCTCAAAATATCGTTGAATCAGATTTTGCTTTAAACAGAAATAATCTAATTGTCTGTAAAGTCATGAAAACACCTGGTAGGGAACAGCGGAAATCTGTGGCGACAATATGTATTTCCCTAACTGGTGTGTAAGGTTTAAACAAAACTATGATTTTTGTTTAACTAAACTAAAAACTGTCAAAATATTTGCAATAAATAAGGACAGACAGATATTATCTCAGTATCATGTTGAAGAACAAACGCACTGTACAGTATGACATAAGCATTCTATCGCGTTAAAAAGTAATGTATTTGTGAGTAAAGCATTATAAAACAAATACATTCCATGATGAAGATATAAATACATTCTAAACAGCGTTTATACATCTGGACAAGTAAATAACGTTAAATAACAAAGTTGTGCTTAATGAAAATCCAACCAGAGCTTACCTCTCCTGAAGCTCTTCTGTCGTTCTCCGGGACGCGGAGTGTGTTCCCGTTGCTTCCCGGGACAATAGCAGACCCTATGCTCATTCTGGGTCCGACTAACATGTACCGTTTATCCCCGGCTCTGTACTGGATGCTGTGGCACAGGGTCCCGTTCCCACTTACGTCTATATATTCCGTTTTCCTTGAAGAGCTGGATGAATATTTACCCTTTCCAGAGCACTGGATTATTACTAAGGTGATGATACTGATGACAAACAAGCCTGAAACACACCCCAGTGTTACCATCAGATAAAATGTTAATTTGTTGTCTTCTTGTTTCACTGTATTTTGCAGGTCAGAAACGGCGAACGATTCGGTATTTTCGATTGTGGTAATAAGTATAGTTGCTGTTGCGGAAAGGGAAATATTCCCGTTGTCTTTCACCAGAACCACCATTTTGTGTTCAATGTAGTCTGCTTCCGTTAAAGGACGAAGTGTCCTGATTTCTCCAGTATGACGCTCCAAAGCAAATAGGCTGTCGTCAGTAACGTGTTGGAGTGAAAAAGACAACCAGGCGTTGTATCCTATGTCAGCATCATATACTCTCACTTTAGTTACCAAGTAACCTGTGTTCACATTTCTTGGAATCTCCTGGAACGCTTCAGCAGACCCGTTAGGACTCACTGGAGACAGGATCACTGGCGCATTGTCGTTCTGGTCTAGGATATACACATTCACTGTGACGTTGCTGCTGAGAGATGGTATTCCAGAATCGTCAGCTTTCACCTGGAATTGGAAGCTTTTAACCTCTTCAAAATCAAAGCTCTTCAAAGCATAAATATTACCGTTTTCGTGGTTGATATTTAAGAAAGATGTTACTGATCTGTCCATTTCCATTCCCAGGGCATAGGAAACACGGGCATTTTCATTTAGATCGGCATCTGTCGCACTTACAGAGAATATAGAGGCACCAGGAGAGTTATTTTCAAATAAATACAATGTATATGGATTTTGGGGAAATTTGGGGCTGTTGTCATTTACATCGGATAATTCCAATGCAATCGTTTTAACAGATGATAAAGATGGATTTCCTAAATCCTTCGCAGTGATTGTAATGTCATATTGAGCTACAGACTCCCTGTCTAAATACCGCTTCGTGACCAAAGAATAGAAATTTTCCTCAGATGAGGGCTTCAGATCAAATGGTAAATGTTCGGGTAATGTGCAGATCATTTGACCATTCTTTCCTGAATCCAGGTCCCTAACACCCATCAGCGCTACCACAGTACCAGGATGAGCGTCTTCGGGAATCAGGCTAGACAAAGAAGTGATCTCTATTTCTGGCCTATTGTCGTTAACATCTTCCACTTTTACGAATACATTGCAATGCGAAGTTAAAGGCACAGATCCTTTATCTGACGCTTGAACATTAATCTCATAAGACTGCTTCTCTTCGAAATCAATTAATCCTTTAACTGTAATTTCCCCAGTTTTACTGTCCAAATTAAACAGCTCTGACGCCCTACTCCGGAATTTCTTGCCAAACGCATACTCTATGTCCCCACTGCCACCTTCATCCAAATCTGTAGCATTAACTCGTATTAAAAACGTGCCAATTGCAACATTTTCCTGTATCGTTACCGAGTATTTCTGTTGATCAAACACAGGCGCATTGTCATTAACGTCGAGAACAATTATAGTAATGTTAAGTGTACCCGATCTCTGTGGGTTTCCACCATCAAAGGCAGTCAGGAGCAAATTGTGAACTGGGATACGCTCTCGGTCTAAAGGTTTGTGCAGCACTAAAACCGGGATTTTCATGTCGTCGCTGAGATCGTCTATTTCCAACTGAAAATGCTCGTTTTGACTGAGTTTATACAAACGCAAGGCATTTAAACCGACATCTGGGTCATGAGCACCTTCTAACTGGAAGCGAGCTCCGGTCGCTGCGGACTCGGGGATTTCCAAGCGGTAAGCATTGTCTGGAAAACTGGGAGAATGGTCATTTACATCCATAATTTCTACCGTTACATGATGCATTTCAAGAGGGTTTTCTATGACAGCCTTAAGGTTAACGTAACAATGGGCGCTTTTACTGCACAGTTCCTCCCGGTCGATATTCTGGTTAACAGACAAAGCACCATCCCTTGGATTTACCTGAAAAAGCTCTTGTTTTGAAGCCGCCACAATACGAAGATTTCGGTTAGCAAGCCTCCCGATGTCAAATCCAAGATCCTTTGCAATATTCCCAACAAAAGTACCATTATTTAATTCCTCCTGAATGGAATAACGTATCTGTGCACAAGTCATTTTCCAGAACAGCAACATGAACGTAAAATGGAGAAATGTCCATCGATACTCCCATTTTTTTCTGTGATATACATGTCCCATGATGAACACAGATATGTTTTCCCAACATACACTGAACAACGACTGTGCAACACAAACAATGTAGGTTCTCTTCAGAGAAAACTACATGTTGTGGTTTGTTTTATATACGAATATCGACACAGGCCGAAATGAAAGCAGTCTTGCCTTCGCCCTCCTGTGCTACAATCTCACATTTCTGCATTGTGATGAGAATAAAAAAACATTTGAGGAGAACTCGAAATACATGGCGGGTTTTAAACATTTCTTTAATTACAGGGACACCATGTGTTTCGGAGCAAAACTGCAGCCTCACTGAAAATCACTGAAACTGAAATGAAATTAAAATTGAAATCAAATCACATTTAATAATAAAAATAATAATAAAAATAATAATAATAATAATAAGAAGAAGAAGAAGAAGAAGAAGAAGAAGAAGAAGAAGAAGAAGAAGAAGAATGAAATAGTAATAATAATAAAACATAGTACGTGTTTAGTAATTGCACCAATAATGAAATTACCACAAGCTTTATTTTTGCACGGTTTGTTACATTTAATTGTTGTTGTTCTTGCTCTTGCATTTTAAACAGCTTAAAGGTTTGTTACTGTGATTCTAGTGTTAATTCATTGATACACCGTTTAGAAATAAGTCAGACAATCGAATGCTATCAGCTACTATAAGCTGAACATATAGTAACTTGGTCTACTAAGCAATTCAACCCATGAAAACCAATTTAATGTGTTCAGTCATTTTTTGTTTGATCTTATATGTTTCTTCATTAAATTCCATCTCGAATCTCAACTATATTAATAAACGCAGACTTATTTACTGCTTTATATTAATTATTAAATGGAAAATAATTTAAAATGATTTTATTAATAAATAGTAAAGCAAATTAAAATGTATTGTATATATTTTTACAAACTAGAGGAGTTTTTACAATTAACATTCCTAATCTCAACCTGTATTGCTGTCTCAAGAAAGCTCACAACTTGGTGCTGTTTTATATTATTAAGAAGGATGGAGCAGATTTGCTTACTCTGTTTGTGGACAATGACACCTAGTGGCACATATATATATATATATATATATATATATATATATATATATATATATATATATATATATATATATATATATATATATATATATATATATATTATACCTCATGTTACTTTCAATGATTAGTTTCTTAAATATCTTCTGTGAAATATAAAATATCTACACATTATGAACAGGAATGTAAAAGCTAGTTTCTTCTGCACATAATATTTATATTGCACAATATATATATATATAAATGTCTACAAATAAAGGTGATAACAATTAAAAACTTTACTGGCCCTATTTCAAAATTATACAAAGAGGGGGGAGAAAGAGGGAGACATAATTGCATATTTTGTACAGGGATTCTGGAAGGAACATAGTCATTAAAATGTGTGAACTTACCTAAACAGCTACCATCATCTCAGTGTCACGATTTAGTTTTTTCTCCTTCCAGCGGCACTTCTGTCTCCATTGCTGGCTGTCCTGAACTGTCACTGGACTCCGGAGAAAGTACTGATTGATCCAGGATTGTGGACGTTTTCTGTACTGTTAGGGTGAGAAGAAAGCACTCTTCCTCTATTACCACCCCCCCCCCTCTCTCTAACATCAAATTCAAAAACAGGGATACTGGTGCTTATAAATAATAACATAGACATTATTTTAGAATGAAAATTAATTGTATTAGATGCTTGTAAGATTCGAGTAATAGCAAATCAATTAAAATACACAAATCAGACATTGTTTTCTTGTGCATGGACTTGTGTGTGTGTGTGAATATGCATTTGGCCTCTTCTTCTGTCCATTATATTCAATTGATCATGTGGCCAATGACAAATTGTTCTATTAAAATTGTTAATTGTTCTATTATTAAAACTAGTAATAGTAAATAGTAAAAGTAATATTAGTAGTAATAAAGTAGTATCAAAATGAGAGAGCAGCAGCACACATAATCAATTGAGCATTGGCTGTTTTCACGCTAGTAAAAAGCTGTGACACGTGAGATAGTGTGTTGATTTTTCTTAAGGTGGTCTGGCAGCATTGTAGTGTTTGGTTAATAGTTTAATGTATTTAACAATTGATGCTTTGAACCTTTAAATAGAAAAACATCTTGTATTCCCCTTGTGTTGAACTGAAAACGTGCTTTGTCACAAATCCTGCAAATGAAATTTTACATCCTGAACATTCAAATATCTTTTTTTTTTTTTTTTGGTGTTGCTTGTGTGTTTGTGTTGTTTATTAATTTTGTTTGTTTGTTTGTTCGCACCGGGCAAAGTACAATAATATAATACGACTTTCACTGATAATTGATCAGCAGCTTTAAAAATTTAAGAGCAAGTACCGGTATTCCAACAATGTTATTTGTATTTGTATTATTATTGTTGTTGTTGTTGTTGTTATTGTTATTATTAACAATGGGCCATTATGCCTTCCTTCCGTGCCTTCCCTGCCTTTACTGTCTGCTTGCTGTTTATTTAATTGTGACCTATGACGTAGTCTCATTTTTAAAATACTAAGATAAACGTTAATCTGCAATAGAAAAAAACGCTCTATTTAAAAGAGTCCTGTTTGTTCTTTTAAGACGATACAGGCAAAGGGGGATCATTGTTAACCTGTGATCAGATGAGGAGAATAAGGACAGCCCGCCTGTGACCGGGGTGTGCGGCAGTGACGCGCGGGGCTCAGAGGCGCTGTCTGCGGCATGGTGCGGGGCAACAGCCCGGCTGCTGGCCGAGGTGCTGAAGCAGCGCGGCGACAGAGAGAGCGCACAGTCCAACAAAGCCGCTGTCACATCCGCCTGAGATCATTAACGCTGACTTTTTTAATTTATTCGTTTGTGTATTAATTAATGTAAACTATTATTTAAAGGCACACAAAGTACTTAATATAATTATCTATATTTTAATTAAACATTAAAAGTTATACTGACATGATAACAAGCAAATTGTTATTTTGCTAACCAGGCTGTTTCTCAGAAGCTGGCCTCTCAGTGTCTGTGGGGTTTCTGTTTTCCCGGGCGGACGTTTCACAAAGCAGGATACATCTGTTTTAACGACACAGGAACCCAATGGCCAGAGACCTGACCCCAAGGCAACACTTCTTGCGAGCATGTGACTGGACCAGCTCACAGCATCATACGTCATTCTGTCTATAAATGCTGTTACGGTCTATTGTTCGGAGAGACTCGGCTGAGGTTGCCCATGTCAGGGGGTTCCATGCAGGGCATGTTAAATAAATCTATTATTCTCTGTACTCAGTCTGCTTCTTTAAAAAATGGTTCCACAGTTATTAAATCATTCAACAAGAAAATAAACAAGCAAACAAACAAACAAACTTACCTATCCTTGGCACACCTCTAATACTTGATCATTAACAAACACTTACATGTATGTATGAATGTATGTATAAGCATCTGTTATTAGCATTATCAAGTTCTTTTTAGAAGAAAAAATAGTAGGGAGGACAATAATGCGTTTATTATCAGCTGTTAACCAGATGGTGCTTATTAACCTTGTGTGTGTCAGGTTATATATTTATAGCATAATGTATTTAAATCAGAAGGGTTCCTTTGCAACATATATTTTTGTTTGTAAATTTCTGATCATTATAGATATACTGAATTGATCTAAATTTAAACTGAAGTATTGCTATACAGAAAGTAAAGTTCACGAATTAACAATTAGTTAATAGCGGTACACATAATGCTCTGTGTTTTAATCATCCATAGCTTACCAGTGTGAGAAATTGGAATCACTAAAGTGTTTGGTAAGTATACAATTATATCTGATATGTAGTATCTCCTAGTTAGTAACACAATCTAAGCATGGGTTATTTAACTGAAAAGTATTACTTTTTCTTATGTGAAGATATATTTTAAATTTGAATCTTTCAACTCATAATAATATTGTGAAATGTAATAATGCGTTACATGCAGACATTCGAAATAGATGCTCTAGTCAACCCCCCGCCCCCCCCCCCCCCACACACACACATTTAGTATTAAAGATTCTATACAGAGTAGTACTTTCAAAGCATTTATTGACACTTTAGTATTTACAAGCAAAACATCAGCACACATGACCAGAAAGCAATTCATGCCCACACTCTTGTTCTTTGTTCCACTAGCATACAACTTTGAATAGTCTGAGGAGATGAGTGACAGCCTCCTGCAGAACCAAAATAAAATGATGCCATGCAAAGTGAGTAGCAGCATATAACAGGCAATCACCCAATACCTATATTTCATCACTGAGACAACACAACGTTAACAGCAAAGGTTTCTTTTGCTCCATGGCACACAATTCACCATAGGTTTACCCGAAAAGCAGTATCTTTTGGGTAAAGATGTGGTGTAAAATATACTTTTGGGTAATAAAAAAGTCTTACATAATTCATTAAATAAATAATTTGTTTTATAGAAAGCTAAATGCAGTAATTAGACAGGTCAAAGTAAAATAGAATAAAGAAAAAACATAGGTAATTTTGCTTAAAATTCTTGTGAGGAAAAACAAAATCATGCCAGTACAGAAAACTGCTGGAAATGTTTCTGAACTGTCAATCTGCACACATTGTTTGTAATAACAGCACTTAATACTTTATGTTACTACACAATTCTGCTTATTATACTACATACAAAAGATATCCTGACCACAGAGTTTTAACTCATTAGCTATATAGAGATATCTGTTATGTCCAAAGTTGAAAGACCAAAAATGTATAATCTATGTTAAAGACTTTATAGAAGAACCCTCAAATGTTTATTTTATTGTTGTTGTTTGTTTATTAATAAATATAATACTATGTTTTGGTGGATGATGATTTTAAATAAGCTATGAGTTAAAACTAGTTAGATCAGCCACTAACTTAAAATCTGAAAATGTTGTTTGAAAAACACACCACATATAGAACAATACATTTCCAACACATACATTTGTTCTCATACTAACAGAAGGAACAGAAGGCCCAGATGCTATTTGCAGTGTCTGGAATGTCTCAAAGCTATGTTTTAACAGTGCACTGAATAAGACACAATCTCAAATGAACCTCGGGTTATGATATTGTACTGTAGCACACACACTATTCAAAAATGAGTGCTAAAGCCTTAACTTGGCAACAGAATTTTGTATAAAAGAAAGAGAGCACCCAAAAAAACATGTTTTCAATTAAAAGCATTCAAAAAATTAAGAAATTCATAACACTTGATCTAACATCAAACTGTGTATTTTTCAAAGTACATAAAAACTCTGGGACCTAGCAAATTACATCAGGGTGAATCATTTTACGCCTATGGGAAGAGGGGGGTTGTATATGTCTGTTAAATGTAATAAAGCAAGACAGTGAAAACAGACCACTACTAGCAAGCAAATCATGTAAGCAATATATTCCCCACAACACTGATTATGTAGGCCATTTAAAGGTGCCAATCAGTTGAAGGTATCTAAAATTGTTCTGAGTTAAAAACATAGTTTGGGGGCTGGTTATGTAACTATTAAACCCACATGTAACATTCTGTTATCAAGTCATTTAAATTAAAGAACCCCTTTAAGAAAATTCATCAGATTTTAAATGATATTTCACTGCATGCATGACTCTGGAGTCATAGAATAACAATAACGAGACAAATCAGTCACACAATGATGTATCACAGTTCTGATACAGTATGTGTTCATCTTTCTCGATAAACAAACCCAAACAGACTCCAACAATATGAAAATAAAAGAGAAAATGTTCCCTTTTATCCCTCCAAAGGCCTGATAGATGAATCCTGAATTCAAGAGCACCTATTACAGCTGACATATTAAGGCTTTCAGTCAAACCTGCAGTCACACAGATTAACTAACTGACAAAGCATAACATCGTCTACATTGTGCAGTGCCTCCCACTGATGAGGTCAAAGGTCACCAAAGAAAAATAAACTGGCCAGTACCTATTCAGATCCTGACAGTGGAACACATGCATATCTCATTGGTTTATACCTCTGCGTTTCCTAAAATAAAAAGCAGTTTTTATAGTTTTATAGTTCCCTCTTATTTTTTCACAACACGTTTGACAGGGAAATCTAGTATTCTTCCTATATAACAGTTCTGCATAGAATATTATTTAGCAATGAATTCAACTTCTGTACTGGGGGGACATCTCCTTCAGGCTTAAATAATACAAATATATGTTATGGGCCCACTTGAGAATAGCTCACTAACTCTACTCTACAACTACTACAATCTCTACTATTTTGGTAACATGTAAAGCTGTGGTATACACCACTATTATTGTGATACGTTTATGTAATATACAGTATGTAAAAAGCTTAATGACTATGTATTGCACCACTGATATAATACTTTACAGAAAGCACTTGGATATTAGATCACACACAAAGCAGCATTAAAATGTATAAAATCAACATCTCATTTTTTTTCCCCAATCATACATCATATAAAATAAATGTAAACATTAAAACCTGGCGAGTGTTTAATTGCACAATTCCAACACTATATTTATGTTGTTTTGTTTATTCTATTAATGTAGTCTACTGAATCACACAAATTAATTCAACACAACAAATACTGTAATCTACGACTCACAATATGTAATCTGAATTCAAAACAGTCTTTTTTCTAAACAACTTTATGTTTTAGAGAGGATAAAGTCTACTTGGATGGTAGGTAAAAAGGTCCATTCAAGTGGCTAATTTTCTAAAAACTGACACAATTCATCTTTTTTTTTAATCACAGTGTAAGAAACTAAAGAGGACAATTGCCTTGGAAAGGTTTAGCGTAATTCAGCTTGAGGTATTGTATTTAGTAATAAAAGTTAGCCACCATAATCAACCAACCATATTTTTTGTTTGCAGCGTTGCACATAAATGTCTTGACAGCTTTAAAGAAATCGTGAGCAAATCTTATCCTCATTACTAAATATAACACAAGATGTCAAATAAGCAGTCTTACTGAAATCGGGTCTAATTCATAAATCTTTCAGTCATGAGCTATTTAAGGAAAATGTATTCAGATGCTGGCTTGCTTTTGACTTATGAAAGCCAGCCATCTGCTCCTTAAACATTGTAGGTTTGTTTCTTCTGAGATTAGATGGAAATGAAACTAACTAAAGCAGGTCTTAAGTAGCAATAATAATAATACTATTTCTTAAATGCCTCATGACTTCAAGCATTTTGAAAATAACTCTGTAGTTGATTAGAAGTATTCAGTGGAATCATAAATAAAATAAAGTTCCCTTAATTGAGCTATAAAATGGCTTCTCAATAATACATGCTACACTTGCCCTTAAGACAGTACCCATCAAGGAAGGGCCTACCAGACTATAGTAAAAGGCATTATTTTGTGTCCCTTTGTTTTTCCAAATTCCTCAGTAGAAGAGATTGTCTGGGATTTTGAAAAGCTGATATCCTTCAAAGACAGCGTGGAGGTCATTTCCTTTTTGTTATTGTCTGTCTCTCTCATTTTTTCCTGCTTTTATTGGGGTTTTTTGAGAAATGGCAGAAATGTTCTTTTTGTTCCCTTCTTTTCTTCTTTTTAAATTCTGTCATTCTGTTTCTATAGCCATGCAGAGTCATGCTGGATGGTATGTCGGTCGTGTCAGTCAGGAGAACGCAGGGAAGGTGATCGGGGCTGAGAGGAATCAGGTCACGTCATCGCTATCCTGAGGTCTGGTGTTTCGGGAGGTTTTTCTCTGTGTCTGATGGATTCATCCTGACGAAATTCCACCAGGAAAGCCTCATGGGAAACCACTAGTGGACTCCTGCCAACAAGGGGAAAAAAATAAAAACAATTAGCTCAGGGAGACGAAGTCCCACGTTCACTTCCAATGAGGCCAGTTTCATGCAATGTGTTCAAGGTGGAAGTCCTCACCAGGCCTGGGTTTGGCCTGACTGGCTGGGGACATAAGCTACAGCTGCCTGCCTCTGCCACTCACATTTCGCATCAGTTATTAGACACTTTTCAGAAGGTCGGCTGATTTCATGCCTTGGATTACATGGGAGGGTGGCTATGTGTTTTCCTGATTATAGTGGCAGAGATGTAGGTCACATAACAGTGCTCCAATTTTGTGAGAGGAAAGAAAAAAATAAAATAAAACACTTGCATTTGCTGAACAAGTAACAGGAACAAACTAGGTATGTATTGGACATGCGGGAGAGTGGTTAAGATTAAAATGTACACAGGTTCCTGTTAGGACTATCCAAACGTTAAGTTAGTGCTTGTGAAATTGGTGGCTATTCTAAGTGACAGACAAAGGTACCAGCTGCAGTCAGGCACACTGCTAGCAAGACCTCAGACGGGAAACATACAGATCAGCAAGCGTACCTTAATCCTGACCTGACCATTTTCTACCATTTAATCCTGAGCCTCTGCCAAACAAAAGCAACAAAATAGGATTATTCTCTTTCATGCAGTTAAAGCGAAGATGAAAGCCATTCTCATCCATCTCGGATGAATGCGGACGTCTGACGGAATTTCTCTTTTGCGTTTTGGCTAGATGTGGAGTCGGGGTCTGAAAAGTAAAGGTCTGGAGAAAGCTGTTAATTTGGCTTCCCATCAAACCTAAAACCTGTTTTAAACCTTTTAAAATAAGAAAACCTGTTTGCTGTCCTGCAGAATATATCACCTCTGTATAAGGCAGTTTTGCTCAGAGTGGGTGATCTTTTTGGCCTTTGGGGCAAGCATTTCCTAAATAATTGTAACTGAGGTTCAATATCTTTAAATTAGTTAAAAAAAGAATAACAGATTTTTTGTGTTTATTCTTCTGTTCATAGAGCAAATGGAAGAGATATAATACACAGATTTGACAGTCTATGGAAACCCTGCTGTAGGCTACTGCAGCTTCACTTCACAGCATGGTTTGACAGCTGTGCTCAAGGGACTGGGAACTGGCACTGAAATCTAGAGTTACGGCAGAGCCTTCAGTATTATAAACATATTTCATAAATCCGGGTCAAAGCAAATGCATGACATTGTAAAACATTTATAAAAAACTGCAGGATTTATTTTGGAACAACACAGTGTCCACAACATTTTAACTTTTAAGATGCTTAAGATAAAGTAAAATGCATGCTCCACTTGATTCAACTTACCTTTATCTTCTATTGCATTGCTAATTGAACAATTTTCATGATTAAATTGCTGTTATGATTACATTTTCTCAACACAAACTATCATTTTTGTTGTTCTACAGAAATAAAGCAACAATCAACAAAAAAGCAGCAAGAAAATGCTCCTAGGCCCAAGATTAGCTCTACCTTTACTAAACATAGCTTACTACATCTTGGTCATGATAACTTCTCATTGTGAGTTACAAGACACAAACAAAAATCATATGATAAATAGTTAAAAGTTAATTAATCACCAAAATAGATGCCTAGATATTAAGAACAATTTAGGAATATTAAGGAAACATTGTAAGATAAAACAGGTGTTAAAGAAAGTTATTATACAAACAAATGGGGGGATGGCATGGAAAACAAACTTAAATGATTAAATGAGACACAAACACAAAGCTGAACATTAAGCTACATATGAAATACATCAGTGCACCAAACAGAATATAGGACATCCAGCTATCATCTGATAAAATTTATTAAAATTAAGGGTATATGTAAAAAAATATAAAGCTTTCTTACAGCAGTCATAACAAGAGCTACTGGAACCCTGTGAAGTACACTTGACATATACATGCATGTGATTTGTGCCCATCTAGTAAATTCAATATTTGAAGAGCTTCTGCAGCTTGGATTAAATGGAAATGTTGACTCCAAACACCAAACAAAGTGCAAACCCATGACTTCATGTTTTTTGTTTGCCTGATGTTCCTTTTGTAGTTGTAGATGTTTTTCTCTATGATGGACGTTAATAACTAAATACTGGGATAGTAAATTGAGTCATTTAATATTGGCGTGAATCTCAGACTATAAAATGTATTTTTTGTTGTTCTGTTAATTTTTGTAACATATGCAATATGTTGTAGCTAGGTATAACAACTGTTTTATACATAATACAATAAAGGATTTATTAGAGAAAATTCCATGTTGTCTTTGGTTACAATACACTCTTATTACTATGTTTAAAACCACAAGTTTACTATTGTGTTCAGCAAGTCACAAGCATTCCTGCTTTTAATCTCCCGAAAAATGTGATCTTAAAACAGCATCTTATACTGCTCATATTGTTGCATAAAGGTGAAGACAGCACATTATCATGTTACATATATATATATATATACACTCACCTAAAGGATTATTAGGAACACATGTTCAATTTCCCTTTAATGCAATTATCTAACCAACCTATCACATGGCAGTTGCTTCAATGCATTTAGGGGTGTGGTCCTGGTCAAGACAATCTCCTGAACTCCAAACTGAATGTCTGAATGGGAAAGAAAGGTGATTTAAGCAATTTTGAGCGTGGCATGGTTGTTGGTGCCAGACGGGCCAGTCTGAGTATTTCACAATCTGCTCAGTTACTGGGATTTTCACGCACAACCATTTCTAGGGTTTACAAAGAATGGTGTGAAAAGGGAAAAACATCCAGTATGCGGCAGTCCTGTGGGTGAAAATGCCTTGTTGATGCTAGAGGTCAGAGGAGAATGGGCCGACTGATTCAAGCTGATAGAAGAGCAACTTTGACTGAAATAACCACTCGTTACAACCGAGGTATGCAGCAAAGCATTTGTGAAGCCACAACACGTACAACCTTGAGGCGGATGGGCTACAACAGCAGAAGACCCCACCGGGTACCACTCATCTCCACTACAAATAGGAAAAAGAGGCTACAATTTGCACAAGCTCACCAAAATTGGACAGTTGAAGACTGGAAAAATGTTGCCTGGTCTGATGAGTCTCGATTTCTGTTGAGACATTCAGATGGTAGAGTCAGAATTTGGCATAAACAGAATGAGAACATGGATCCATCATGCCTTGTTAGCACTGTGCAGGCTGGTGGTGGTGGTGTAATGGTGTGGGGGATGTTTTCTTGGCACACTTTAGGCCCCTTAGTGCCAATTGGGCATCGTTTAAATGCCACGGCCTACCTGAGCATTGTTTCTGACCATGTCCATCCCTTTATGACCACCATGTACCCATCCTCTGATGGCTACTTCCAGCAGGATAATGCACCATGTCACAAAGGTCGAATCATTTCAAATTGGTTTCTTGAACATGACAATGAGTTCACTGTACTAAACTGGCCCCCACAGTCACCAGATCTCAACCCAATAGAGCATCTTTGGGATGTGGTGGAACGGGAGCTTCGTGGCCTGGATGTGCATCCCACAAATCTCCATCAACTGCAAGATGCTAGCCTATCAATATGGGCCAACATTTCTAAAGAATGCTTTCAGCACCTTGTTGAATCAATGCCACGTAGAATTAAGGCAGTTCTGAAGGCGAAAGGGGGTCAAACACAGTATTAGTATGGTGTTCCTAATAATCCTTTAGGTGAGTGTATATATATATATATATATATATACAGAATAATCTAATTTTAACTACACTGGTCACGTACTCCTGCTATGTTCAAATGAGGAAAACAGCAACACAAATAGGAGATACCTTAAAGCAAAATGCAATTATAATTATAATGATATGTGTCTATGTCTGTGTGGCAGTGACTCACATAGCAGGCAAAAATATGTCTTGTGCTACCTCTCACATACCAGGTCTAGAATATATATATATATACACATTCTTCTTTTTCTGTTGTTCTTGTTTTTTATAGATACTTCCCTAAGTAAAAAAAAACAAAAACAACCATGATATATTATATGTTTATTCCTTATATTTTCTAATTATAGTTTCCCTAACAACTGCCAGCCTTAAAAAATGGCAAAATTATACAGAAAATATGCAAAGTCACCATTTGACTACAATGTGTTTAACAATGATTTATGAACGTTATGGTTATTCTGTGAATTCCAGGTGTTTTATTGGGTTACAATTAAGATTAGGGGCTGGATTAAATCAAAACTTTGACCCACCTGGGTTTAGGCGGACCAACTAATTAATCTTTTGGAATAATACATTTCCACTATGTACTGTGATCACGAAACAAGAACTGGGAGGGCTACACTCTTAGAACTAATTTGTTAAATTGAACATATTCTGAGTTTGTTGGAGGACAACACAAAGTTGTGTTCAAATTTACATAATTACAACACAATAAATTATATTTTCAACGCAATTGTGTGTGGGAAAAACACATTAATGTGTTAAAAATACCCAGTATTGTGTTACAAATACACATTATTGTGTTGTACTTTGTTAAATTGTAACACAAAGTTGTGTTGTCCTTGAACAAACTCAGAATGTGTTCAATTTAACAAATTCAATTTAAAAATGCCCAAATTAGCTCTAATCATTGACTACCCAATGCTATTTTAGGAAGAGTAGTCCAAGACTAGTGCCAATCAAGGTCTCTGAAACCAGACAAAATAGTTTTGGAGAGAGATTACTACAATGGTAGATAACATCAAAGCCAAATGGACCACTTTTTAGCAGATAACAAAACAGGTTGTCATCTTGTGCAAAACATTGACCATTCACAAAATTGATCTTTGGGATTAAAAAAATAACTGGGTGAGCTTAATCACCAGGTAGATCCACAGATCGTCCAATGATTTAAAGCAAAATATATATTGATATGTAGAACCAAAACATGCTTACCTGCAGTGTTGAATTGGCTGAAGTACTTGTCTCTGTCATCCCTGTACTCCTCGGTATGCTGGACACGATGTATCCTGACCCATCCGGTACCGGTTGTCTGACAAGAATGTTTCCTTTCCGAGACTCTGCCAGAAACAAACTGTACCAGTAGGCATCGCTGGAAATCAAGGTGGAATCCGCTATCTGAGAGTTCATAGAGTTCCTCTGGCTCACGAAACTGTTCCTACAGGACGGAGCCGGTTGCTTTTGATGTAGTTTCTGACACTTCAGCACGATAATAACTAATATAGTGATCAAGAAGAGAAACGAGACTGATCCCAATCCGATAACCAAGTACAGATTCAAATCAGAAAATATATCATATTCCAAAGAATCTTCCTTCAAACCAGATACCTTATAAAATAGGTTTCAGCGTTGATATATGAATAGTAACTGTAGATGACAGAGCTGGTTCTCCGTTGTCAAGATAACCAGTCTGTTTGTAAGAGTGTCTTCCCCGTTAAACTGGTCTAGACTGAATAAGGCAGAGTCTGTAACTTGCAGAAATTGATATGTAATCCAGGAGTTCTGCACTGAATCGGCGTCAATGGCGATCACCTTTGTAACCAGGTATCCTTTCTCAGCAGATCTTGGGATCATTTCATCAGCTACAGATCCGTGTGCGCACCATGGGGGATATTATAACTGGACTGTTGTCATTATGGTCAAGAATGATGATATGGACAGAGACATTACTTTTAAGGGGGGAATACCAGAATCTTTGGCTGCAATGTTAAACATGAACTCCTTTTCTTTCTCATAATCAAAAGTCTGCAGCGCATAAATGTTGCCGTTCTCTGGATTCACAGAGAAATACTTGAACACCGAAACATTCGTTGCTTCTTTATCCAGCATGGAATAGGTAAGATGGCATTTTGAATCTAAATCTGGATCATGTGTGACTACAGAACTTAAAGGGTCACCTGGAGGGTTGTTTTCAAATACATGTATTCTGGAAAAAGCCTTTTCGAAGGTGGATGGGTTGTCGTTAACATCCAGCAACTTCAACGTTATGGTTTTATTGCTTGACAAGGGAGGTACCCCTCAGTCTGTGACTGTAAAGATGACATCATGGTCCAGGACCATCTCCCTGTCCAAGGTTCTGCAACCACAACTTTGTAGAAATTGGCCAAAGGTCTCTTCAACTAAAAGGGCAGCCTTTCTGAGATTGTACAGTCAACTTTACCGTTATCCCCAGAATCCACATCCGCTACCCCAATCAACGAACCACCGTTCCCGACTGCGATGTCCTCTTGAATAGGACTCATGAGAGATTTCAGGATGGTTATGATTCATATCATTTGCATGTACTACTACCTTACAGTTACCCATTATTGGATTTAAACCTTTATCCTTCGCTTCAACATACATTTCAAAAATATTATCAATTTCAAAAAATTAATTGCCCCTTTCACCATAATTTCCACATTGTTCTGGTCTAAGGAGAACATGCCTCATGCCTTTTAAGACAAAATGTATATTTACAAAATGAATATGTAATACCTGCATTGGATCCATCGTCCAGATCTACAGCATTAAGTTTAACGACTATGGTGCCAACTGCTGCATTTTCAGTTAACTACATAGACCAATTGCTCAAACTGAGGGGCATTGTCATTTGCATCCAGAAGACAGACAGTGATGCTGGTAGTGCCAGACAGCACATCTAAAGCTGTCAGTAGTAAATGCTCAACAGGGTGTTTCTCTCGGTCTATTATTCTTTTCAGTATGAGATCAGCAACTCTAGAGCTGTCATCCAATGTATGTACTTCTATATAGAAATTTGCTCAGCTTGTATGTACGCACAGTGTTTGTTCCCTCATCTCCCGGGGAAGCGGATTCGGAAAGCTCAAGTCCAATATTGTTGGTTGGAAAAACGGGTGCGGTGTCATGCACGTCTGTTATTTATAAATCAATGCTGTATATCTTGAGTGGGTTTTTAACAATAACTTCCAAAAGGATTACTTCACTAGAGCTCTTCAACTTGCTATGAATAGTCAGTGTCTCTACCTCGGACCTGCAGCTCAATTCACACCTTCAATTGCCCCTTTCCAACACACACAATTCTGTAAATTAGTAATATACCCTGTTGCTTATATTTAGTATATTCATTCGACAAAGTACAAAAATAAAATGTTTTAAATAAATGTATGTATTAGTTTTAAAATGGTTTCAGACCACTTACATTTAAATTTGTTCAAGATTATTGTAGTCATATGATAAACATAATATAAACTTTCAATCATTTTGCAGTATTTACAATTCCCCTTTGTCCTACTGTGAACTACACAAAATTAATGTTCAAAAATGAGGGCAAAAAATATAGAGTAATTGAGGGCGGGGGGTCTGAGGGTCCTCCCCCAGAAGATTCTGACAACTGGAGACCTAAAATGCGCGAAAACAGTCAAAAAACAGCTCAAAATCTCCAGGAAATCGGGCAGATTTGGAATCAAACATATCTTTGTTCACAACCACAGATTTTATATGCAACCAGACGCAGTTTCTGGTGCTAGTCAATCACAGATTTGTGTCGATCTCTGTGATTGAAACGGGTGAGGATGCACTATTGAAGTGCGCGCTGCTAGAAATATGAGTCTTCATTGGAAATCATTTGTTTCCACCCCTGACGTAGGGGTTTATTCTAGGTGAACACAAGCTATGGCATGCCATGCACCCCCCGGTTTACATCTGTCCACACGATGCACATTTTATCTGCTTATTTATAGAAATCATGAAAACCAAATAGCTGTGTTTGTATTGTGTTTTTGACAGTGCCGCGAGTGTGTGCAGAGATGCCAAACCAGGAATCTGCGTGCAATCAACTTACTGACTAACTGAACACCAGCTCTATATAGGACATTATTATTTTTGTCATTTAGCTTACATTTGTACCCATTTATAAAGCTGGGTATTTTACTGGAGCAATCTAAGTGAAGTACCTTACTCAAGGGTGTCACATCCTATTGGCTAATAACCAGGAATTGCTGCACTGAGAGCAACAAACCTCCGTAACATTACATTAAAAAAGTTAATAAAAATTATTCTCGCAGTCCAGTCAAAAGCGTCTGGCGGGCTGCATTTGGCCCGCGGGCCGCCTATTGATGACCCCTGGGCTAAACTGTCAACCGATCTCTCTTATCTGATTAACTGTCTGTTAATGGAGCCAAAGGTCTAACATTAACTTACACAGCGACTCAACTTTCATAAAAGTTGTTCAGGAACCTAAACCCGATGCTAAACCTTAAAACTTACTTCAAATATGATGTTTTCACCAATCGCGAAAAGAGCTCTTGGAGCTGTGGAGATATTGTTTCTTCTTCTTCTTCTCATTCTTCTGTATCTCGCAACCAACATTAATATCTCTCTTCCTCGTCCTCGATTTGAAAACTGCACCACCGAAATTCAAAATAAACGCTTCTTTCAACAAGCGGTGAACTGAGATATCAATCAGCATCAAATGGCCAGTAGCGAATGAAATGTTGGGGTGGCACCCAGGGTGGCCAATCAGATGTCAGGTGCCACCCCGGACACCCCTCTGGCTCCGCCAGTGGGTGGGACTGTATTTCCATGTTAGCTATATATTTATTTTGCAAACTCCACATTTAATATTCATATTTATATTTAACATTAAGATTTTACATTTATATTTAACATTAAGATTTTACATTTATATTTAACTTTTACATTAAACATTTATATTTATATTTAACATTTACATTTATATTTAACATTTATATTTAGACTAAATATTTATTTAAAAACTATATATTTACTTTGTGACTCAGATTTAGGATTTAGTTAAATATTTAATCAAACAATAAATAGATTAAATAGAGATTAAGCATTTATTTAAGTATTTATTTTAAAAACTGATATCTTTATAAACGTTGAAAAAACGGCTTAAGTATTTACTAAATTTGGAAAAAAACACAAAGTTTAAGTTAAATGTGTGAAAAAAGACTAGGAAAAAAAGAAAAGTGTGCGCTGTTTTACATTTGGCGCCCCATAACAAACTCATTATAGGAATTAAGATTTAGAATTTTGTAATTATTAAAACACAAAATACATTTAATCTGTCTCTCTCTCACATGCACACATATGATATTGTAATGATTTCGGCTGGGTAATGAGTCACACACTACTCCAGTTATGGGCACACCACCACCACAGCACGGGTCATCTCCACACACACAACGTGGCACCGACTCTCTAAAACCCAGTGAACCGTACACAATATATCCCTGACTATGCGTGACCACCAGCAGGTCCAACCCCCTTGAAGGTAGTACACCTATACCCGCTCATTCATCCTACGTGATCAAACCTAATGAACTAGTCCCCAACAGGACTAATCACATCCGGTTCACCCTATAACACTGCACATAGTACCAGACAAAGGCGTACCCCCTGACACGATACAACATATATACATAATTTTTAATTTAATTTGAGGATCTATCGTGATCTATCACATGAATTCTACCAAACGAGTTATCGCCCTAACGAAAACATATTGTACTCCCGCAGAGAAACCTTCTATTCATCTGTCCCCGCCACTAATGGCACTTATTGAATTTGAGGCCTCAGGGCTTAATGAGTCCTACCAGTCAATTTTACAAGCTGTTGTTACTTGGGGTATGTATAACCTGCCTTACGTAACATTTCCACACTCCCTGGCATCCCTGCCAACCACCTGCATGAAAGAGAAATAGTTGAAAGTACCAGATTTTTTATTTTAATTATTTCCTAACTTTGGTGTAGCTCACAATACTAAAGAAATCTACCTGATTGCTTCTACGTTAGAAACTATCACTAATGAAACAGCTGAAGCAATATCTAACATCACCACTGAAATAGTGGCCATACGGACAGTCACATTGCAGAACCGTGTAGCTTTAGATTACATGTTAGCTGCCCAAGGAGGTAAATGTGCCCTCATAGGTGAGGAGTGTTGTACATACATACCCGATTCTTCTGAACATATCTATGATTTGGCTGATCACATACGTAAAGCGAGTAACCAATTACGGGACACCAACTCCTCCACAGGAGGGTGGTGGTCCTGGTTAACAAATCTGGGTGGTGGCGTTATGTAATTGGTTGTGTATGCGCTGGTCTTCTTCATTTGTATCTATCTGGCTTTACAACTTATTCATTGTCTCATTAAAAAGGCCTCTGATGCTCTTTTCCATGTCTCCTCCGCAAGCACCTTTCCTACCTCTGTCTTGCCCGCAGGTAGAACTGGTGGCCTGAGGGAGATGGATACTTTTCTGTAATACACATATACACTCACCTAAAGGATTATTAGGAACACCTGTTCAATTTCTCATTAATGCAATTATCTAACCAACCAATCACAGGCCGGTTGCTTCAATGCATTTAGGGGTGTGGTCCTGGTCAAGACAATCTCCTGAACACCAAACTGAATGTCTGAATGGGAAAGAAAGGTGATTTAAGCAATTTTGAGCATGGCATGGTTGTTGGTGCCAGACGGGCCGGTCTGAGTATTTCACAATCTGCTCAGTTACTGGGATTTTCACGCACAACCATTTCTAGGGTTTACAAAGAATGGTGTGAAAAGGGAAAAACATCCAGTATGCGGCAGTCCTGTGGGCGAAAATGCCTTGTTGATGCTAGAGGTCAGAGGAGAATGGGCCGACTGATTCAAGCTGATAGAAGAGCAACTTTGACTGAAATAACCACTCGTTACAAACGAGGTATGCAGCAAAGCATTTGTGAAGCCACAACACGTACAACCTTGAGGCGGATGGGCTACAACAGCAGAAGACCCCACCGGGTACCACTCATCTCCACTACAAATAGGAAAAAGAGGCTACAATTTGCACAAGCTCACCAAAATTGGACAGTTGAAGACTGGAAAAATGTTGCCTGGTCTGATGAGTCTCGATTTCTGTTGAGACATTCAGATGGTAGAGTCAGAATTTGGCGTAAACAGAATGAGAACATGGATCCATCATGCCTTGTTACCACTGTGCAGGCTGGTGGTGGTGGTGTAATGGTGTGGGGGATGTTTTCTTGGCACACTTTAGGCCCCTTAGTGCCAATTGGGCATCGTTTAAATGCCACTGCCTACCTGAGCATTGTTTCTGACCATGTCCATCCCTTTATGACCACCATGTACCCATCCTCTGATGGCTACTTCCAGCAGGATAATGCACCATGTCACAAAGGTCGAATCATTTCAAATTGGTTTCTTGAACATGACAATGAGTTCACTGTACTAAACTGGCCCCCACAGTCACCAGATCTCAAGCCAATAGAGCATCTTTGGGATGTGGTGGAACGGGAGCTTCGTGCCCTGGATGTGCATCCCACAAATCTCCATCAACTGCAAGATGCTATCCTATCAATATGGGCCAACATTTCTAAAGAATGCTTTCAGCACCTTGTTGAATCAATGCCACGTAGAATTAAGGCAGTTCTGGAGGCGAAAGGGGGTCAAACACAGTATTAGTTTGGTGTTCCTAATAATCCTTTAGGTGAGTGTATATCTGGTGTCACATCCCAACCATACTTAAGCACAATTATATTTGGGGTTGTGGAGTTGTGGCCAGATCATTCTTTCTGTCTTGGCCGACAGGAGGGACTGAAGAGGCCCCAAATACCTCACCCGTACATGAGGTTACTAAAGAGCACATAATGAGACCAGCTTCTACCGGTTTGAACCAGATGCAGACTCACAATACAAATTTAGTACAGAATGTATGTTCTAGTAAAACCACAAGAAGAGGGGGAATTGGGTACACAACCCCCCTTTGCCTATCTAGATATGCGTTAGATACGTGTGGAATATAAATAATTAAATGGCTACATATGTCTCCATATTTGGGCATAAAATAGAAAACATTGTGTTTAAGCTTAATCAGGAAGATAGTGAGGATATCATAAGATAGGGAGTTGTCTCCCCCTTATTGGTTCAAACTCACCCTGTCCCAGATATCGCAATATTTATATAACATCATGTAAGCTCGATGATTTTAGGAAAGTAAGGACAGAGACCTGTGTGTCTGTGTGTATTACTTTTCTCCAAGCAGCTTGAATAAAGACTCTGTTTGATTCAATCTACTCTACAATCTGATTTTCTGGAAGCAATTAAAAAGGGGATTCTAAAGTTGGCGTCACGAACAGGATATCGCTGGAAAACCGAGTGTTCCCCACTGACTGTCTCCAAATGGGTGAGTAGGTTCATTTACCACCTATATAGATTAAGAAAGACGTAGTTGGGGAAGCCCCAGGATTCCGTACAGACGCGATATCAAAACGAAACCAAAACATCAGACAGGCTGTTGGAGTGATTGTTTTATACAGAACTGGTTGTGATCTCGAGATATTGTGTTTTGTGTTTTGTGCGTTCGGTTTTGGGCATTCCCCCGAGCGGATCTGTGCAGCCTGAGTGTCTGGCGCAAATATTGTGTGCACTCTGTTTGGGCATTCCCCCGAGCGGGTCTGCGCAGTTTGTATTATCTGGTGCAGATATTTGTGTGTTTTGCGCCCGGTTGCCCCGAGCAGGTCTGCGCAGCTTGGATTAGCTGGTGCAGATATTTGTGTTTGGGATAACTGTCTTATACTGGACAAGTGATTGACATGTTTGTATTGACTTTCCGAATTCAGACACTCGGTTGCCCCGGGTGAGTCTCTGCAGGAGAATACTGGCTTAGACGTTCGGACTGGACGATTTCAAATCATGTCTGATGACAGTGAGATTGAATTTTTGAGGGGAAAACATTAGAAGGTAGAGAAACAGATGTTAGACAATGGATGGTCACAGGACTGGTCCCCCAGAATCATAGACTGGTGGAATCAAGAAAGTACAAGATAAAACCTACAAAGTTTCCATAAGCCTTTGTCAGAATAATAAGAATTTAGAGAAGAACTTGATTACAATGGATCAAGAAAACTGAGGCAGTGAAATAATTAAATAATCAACTGGGATTATTTGACATTTCATTCTAAATAATAAGAAGCTTCATAATTAAACAAATACCATCATAAAGAGGTTATAAAGGCTGTTTGAGACACTGCAGGGTCAATAAAACATGCCACAGATATCTAAATTATAACTGAATTGTCTTTGGATTTCAATGTGTATGTACTTTATGTGTTTATATACACTCACCTAAAGGATTATTAGGAACACCATACTAATACTGTGTTTGACCCCCTTTCGCCTTCAGAACTGCCTTAATTCTACGTGGCATTGATTCAACAAAGTGCTGAAAGCATTCTTTAGAAATGTTGGCCCATATTGATAGGATAGCATCTTGCAGTTGATGGAGATTTGTGGGTTGCACATCCAGGGCACGAAGCTCCCGTTCCACCACATCCCAAAGATGCTCTATTGGGTTGAGATCTGGTGACTGTGGGGGCCAGTTTAGTACAGTGAACTCATTGTCATGTTCAAGAAACCAATTTGAAATGATTCGACCTTTGTGACATGGTGCATTATAGTAATAGGATTATAATAGTAATAGTAATAGGATTATAGTAATAGGAAGTAGCCATCAGAGGATGGGTACATGGTGGTCATAAAGGGATGGACATGGTCAGAAACAATGCTCAGGTAGGCCGTGGCATTTAAACGATGCCCAATTGGCACTAAGGGGCCTAAAGTGTGCCAAGAAAACATCCCCCACACCATTACACCACCACCACCAGCAGCCTGCACAGTGGTAACAAGGCATGATGGATCCATGTTCTCATTCTGTTTACGCCAAATTCTGACTCTACCATCTGAATGTCTCAACAGAAATCGAGACTCATCAGACCAGGCAACATTTTTCCAGTCTTCAACTGTCCAATTTTGGTGAGCTTGTGCAAATTGTAGCCTCTTTTTCCTATTTGTAGTGGAGATGAGTGGTACCCAGTGGGGTCTTCTGCTGTTGTAGCCCATCCGCCTCAAGGTTGTACGTGTTATGGCTTCACAAATGCTTTGCTGCATACCTCGGTTGTAACGAGTGGTTATTTCAGTCAAAGTTGCTCTTCTATCAGCTTGAATCAGTCGGCCAATTCTCCTCTGACCTCTAGCATCAACAAGGCATTTTCGCCCACAGGACTGCTGCATACTGGATGTTTTTCCCTTTTCACACCATTCTTTGTAAACCCTAGAAATGGTTGTGCGTGAAAATCCCAGTAACTGAGCAGATTGTGAAATACTCAGACCGGCCTGTCTGGCACCAACAACCATGCCACGCTCAAAATTGCTTAAATCACCTTTCTTTCCCATTCAGACATTCAGTTTGGAGTTCAGCGGATTGTCCTGACCAGGACCACACCCCTAAATGCATTGAAGCAACTGCCATGTGATTGGTTGGTTAGATAATTGCATTAATGAGAAATTGAACAGGTGTTCCTAATAATCCTTTAGGTGAGTGTATATTTGTATATTATGAAGGTGATATAAAGTAAATGTCAACGTTTTGTATGTGTTGTATTTTTAATATTGTCCATAGTCCAGAATAAGGCTAACAACTGAAGTAACCAGTACTTTCAGAATTATATTTAAAACTGTCACAACAGATTTATCAGATCCATGAGGATCTCACCATGAGGACTTTTAACTCTATATAGAGTGCCTCAGGCATCAAAAATAAGAAATAAATAATATGATTCTACATGAAAAATGTTAAAACAATACCAAATGTACTATGAATAAACAGATCGATAATAATAGTAATACATATATAGTCATGGTGTCCCCACAGAAGAACCAGAATTTGTTTGTTAAACATCATTTTATGGACAAGTCCTCTAAAGTCAAATTAAAGGAAACAAAATGCTACACATGAGACAGACAGCCTGATGTAAAATCCAAGCAGGAGAATGTTACCTGTTTAGTGACATATTATAGTCTTTCAGAAAATGTGGTGAAGATATGAATACATAGATAACCAGATACTGCAGGAAATTAAAATGTGGTCATTTGGTAACTATGAGATCCACAATGGAGAGTTTTTGAAATCCCTAGATTTAGATTTAGATTTAGAACGCAAAGCATGGGAATATGAGCGAACTAAGACTAGCGGAGGGTTTGGCGCGGCACCCCCGCCGTACAATACAGGTCATTCGGGATTATATCCAGACCTGTCGCCTTTCCAACCCGGTCATAAAGAGCCAGATGTGAAAACAGTGCCTGCCACTCCGATGCAGGTCAAACCCCGCACTAAAAGAGACAAGGACGGTAAAACCACAGAATATACCTACCGAGTACATACTCCTTTACCCAGGGGAAAAGTAAATGATTTGCGCTTCATTACCTAAATTGAAAATAAATCAAGGTAATACAGAATTTTGGGAAAACATGAATGAAAAGAGGTTGATTCATCTTCTTCACCCGAGAGATATTCACGTCATAGTGAAAGCCTAAGCCCTATGGCTTCAATTAGAAAAACTCAGACATAGGACTGGGGACTGGGCTTGTGTGGAAACAAAAGACGTGCAAGAATGCACAGATTTGATCGAGGCATTTGGCAAGGACGTAAAGCAAGCCCTAGGACAAAGTAGGGGGAATTGGGGAATAGTAGTAGGCATTAAACAAAATAAAGGCGAGTCAGTAATAGATTATGCCGTAAGAAAATTCACAGCCTATCAGGAACACTCTGGAGACAATAGAGCCGACAGAGACCAAGCCGTGTTTCTGTCAATGCTGAAAGATGGCATGTCACAGACACGTCAAAACATCCTAGCTATGGGAATATCTGTTGGAAACACGTCTCAAGAGTTAGTGGGCTGCTGAGGTAGAAACTAAAGCAAACAAAACAGCAGAAACTAGCAAAAGAATCCCCTTCTGGTGTGGAGGGTGGCGGCTTTCGTCGCGTTTTTAAGCACCCCCCAACTTTTAGGGATTGGAGATCTCTTGATCCCCGTCTCTTTTTGGGTGTGCAAAAACTATATTACACTTATGTTGTAAGTCGCCCTGGATAAGGACGTCTGCCAATAAAAAAAATAATTAAAAAAAATAATAATAATACTAATAATAATAATAATAATAATAATAATAATAATAATAATAATAATAATAATATATTAGGCATTGTCATTCTCCGTGAACCAGGGGCTTTAGTACACACAATGAATAATCAGAAACATTGGAAATCCCCTACGGGCTCGCACAACAGCTTAACACATACACCACGACACTGTGCGTCTGTATCAGCCATTTCTCCCACATACATTACGCCCCCCACAGTGGCCTGCTGATGGTTGTGGAGTTGTCTGTGCTGCACTTCCCCATATCTGGGCCAGACACAAACAAGATTGCGGTTTGGCTCAGGTCCCACCTATTTCTGTTTCTGGTGAAGTGCACCCAGCACACAAGCAATATCAGATTAAATATTTTCTAAAATATATTTTCTTAGGTAAATATTTTAATTCAATTAACTCCAATAAATGGAGCGAAATATGTGTGTAAATAGTAATAATATAAATCGATCGAATATAACTTGAACTGTCTAGAAATCGGGAAAAAGAGAAAACAGCTGTTGGGATACAGAGCGATGTTTTAAGATGGTCTGAGCGATGTTGATGAAGGTTTGAGGAAGTTGACACAGGGTTTAAAAGTTAATGAGGCTTGGGAAGCTGGAAAAAGGGAGCTTGATATGTGTGACAGAAATGTGCTGACACTTCCAGCACAAGAGTTTTGATATTGATTGAATTGAATATGAGGGCAAATAAGGCAGTTACTGAAGATATAACTTGATGAAAAATAATTAAATTGAAAAATGCATGAGATATTAGGAAGGGAAACCCCCCAGCAAGATGGGGTGGAACCGGTCTGTGGCCTTGGCTTCCCCTGCTCTGCGCAGATAGCACTCTAGCGCTTTTCCACCGACAAAGAGCCGGTGCTCGGCCTGGGAACCATCTGATCTTTTTGGGAACCGGCCCGCTTTTCCACCGGTTTTGGAACCGAACGCTGACGTCACTGGCTGTGGGCGTTCCCAAGAACGGAGTAGAAGTAGAGAAACACGGCAATAATAATCAGCACCGAGGCGACTGTGACTTTAAACACTATTTAACATCACAATCAAACCCATTCAGCGTCTACACACAGCACAGATACATTGTAAAAAACAAAACAAAAAAGCGAGATCACACATGTAGCAGAAACGAAAATACAACTATACGAATATGCTAAGATAACTCAGCCTTTTATTTCTATTGATTTTTATTGATGCATTAAGGGATTTACACCGATTCGCTAATTCAGACACTTTTACTGTATTGAATAAAATACATGCATTCGTCACCGCGCACACAGTTTATTATGAATATACTTTGTAACAGTGGATACATTTTCATTCATTTTGTGGCGTATTTTTACTTTTATTCTTGTTTAAACACAATGACTATAGGCTAGCCTATTGATTATGGATGCGGCTGTTTTGGGGGTATTCGTGGCGCAGTCCTGGGCAGATCAATAAACTGTCGAAGATCTCAGGTGATATTAATGGTTTGATGGGAAATTGTGCTTATTGATGAAGTCTGGGATGATGGTCCCACATCACTGTTGCATTGTCCCTGTTGTCAGACACGCAGCGATGCGCTTATGTGTTGAAAGTCGCCCTGGATAAGAGCGTCTGCTAACAAAGCGCATGTCTGTAACAGATCTCACTGTGTATTTGATCTCTTACTGTACAATATGTGTGTTTTGTGTAATTCGCCTCTGTGCTAAGAAAATGAATTTATTCATACATTATGAATCATGCGCAAACCAACCCAGGACACGTGACTCGTAGGGGCGCTGGATTCGGAGTCACACCGGACCAGATAATGACCAGGTCATTAACAAACAACATTTCTGTCCAATCTACACTCACCTAAAGGATTATTAGGAACACCTGTTCAATTTCTCTTTAATGCAATTATCTAACCAACCAATCACAGGCCGGTTGCTTCAATGCATTTAGGGGTGTGGTCCTGGTCAAGACAATCTCCTGAACTCCAAACTGAATGTCTGAATGGGAAAGAAAGGTGATTTAAGCAATTTTGAGCGTGGCATGGTTGTTGGTGCCAGACGGGCCGGTCTGAGTATTTCACAATCTGCTCAGTTACTGGGATTTTCACGCACAACCATTTCTAGGGTTTACAAAGAATGGTGTGAAAAGGGAAAAACATCCAGTATGCGGCAGTCCTGTGGGCGAAAATGCCTTGTTGATGCTAGAGGTCAGAGGAGAATGGGCCGACTGATTCAAGCTGATAGAAGAGCAACTTTGACTGAAATAACCACTCGTTACAACCGAGGTATGCAGCAAAGCATTTGTGAAGCCACAACATGTACAACCTTGAGGCGGATGGGCTACAACAGCAGAAGACCCCACCGGGTACCACTCATCTCCACTACAAATAGGAAAAAGAGGCTACAATTTGCACAAGCTCACCAAAATTGGACAGTTGAAGACTGGAAAAATGTTGCCTGGTCTGATGAGTCTCGATTTCTGTTGAGACATTCAGATGGTAGAGTCAGAATTTGGCGTAAACAGAATGAGAACATGGATCCATCATGCCTTGTTACCACTGTGCAGGCTGGTGGTGGTGGTGTTATGGTGTGGGGGATGTTTTCTTGGCACACTTTAGGCCCCTTAGTGCCAATTGGGCATCGTTTAAATGCCACTGCCTACCTGAGCATTGTTTCTGACCATGTCCATCCCTTTATGACCACCATGTACCCATCCTCTGATGGCTACTTCCAGCAGGATAATGCACCATGTCACAAAGGTCGAATCATTTCAAATTGGTTTCTTGAACATGACAATGAGTTCACTGTACTAAACTGGCCCCCACAGTCACCAGATCTCAACCCAATAGAGCATCTTTGGGATGTGGTGGAACGGGAGCTTCGTGCCCTGGATGTGCATCCCACAAATCTCCATCAACTGCAAGATGCTATCCTATCAATATGGGCCAACATTTCTAAAGAATGCTTTCAGCACCTTGTTGAATCAATGCCACATAGAATTAAGGCAGTTCTGAAGGCGAAAGGGGGTCAAACACAGTATTAGTTTGGTGTTCCTAATAATCCTTTAGGTGAGTGTATATCGTCGCATTAACTCCCATCCTCATAATATCGCTGTAACACGTCTTTCCTTTCACGGTCGTCTCTCATTGCTGCCATTTGCCAACTCCTAACTAGTGGACCTGTTGAGACATATTGTTACTGTAGTGTCTCTCTGACAGACTGCTGTTGCTGCTGATTTCGCTCATTTTTAATCAAAACTCTCCTCACTGCTCGCGTCTCTGCTGGCATTTTAAACATGGCGGCTGCGCTCCGGCCAATCACTTTCTGTGGAGACGACTTAACCCCGCCCCCCGGCCCTGACGTCACTGGTTCTTGGGATGGCGGCTGAAGTGCATTCATCACATCTGACGAGCACAGAGCACAGTAATATAGAAAGAACCCGCAACACTAAGATATTGCACTCGTATAAAACACCAGAACCAATGACTGTACTGAGTCTCAGGCTCTCTCTCTCTCAATGTGCTGTCTCTCCGAGTCTGTCCAATCAGCGCTGTCAAGCTATTGACCAATGATGCGGTCCCGTAAGACTAGAACCCGCCCCTTGAAGACACGGGGCGTGGTTTGGGCATAACTGCGATAGATTTTTAAAAATGACGTATAATGTATACGAAAGTATATATATCTCTCAATATATAGTGTGTGCATTTCATTATATAGTGTATACATTTCAGAATGTAGTGTATGCATCTCAGTATAGTGTATGTACCACGGGGTAAATTATATCCCTAACGGCGCCTCATAGAAATCACAGGTACGTTCATATTTATAGTCATAGTATGTAAGTTAGTATAAGTAAATGTAACTTGTTATTATTATTATTAGTAGTAGTAGTAGTAGTAGTAGTAGTAGTAGTAGTAGTAATATTAGTAGTAGTACTAGTAGTAGTTGTTCTAAATAATATGAATCGTTATAGAATTTAACATATAGAAAATTATAATATATAGAATCTACTATGGCGTGTAGCTTATGTTTCTGAAGACGTTTCATAGTGCAAAGACGTGACAGTAGTGAATAATATGGAATAATACTTAAAATAGTCGGTTCTATAGCCTCATATGCACGAATTTAATATAGTATAATTGTAATATTGTATTATAATTATTAGTAGTTGAAGTGGAATGAGTATTAGTATATAGAACATTATTAAACTATTTGAATGCAGTGCAATTCTTATTAGTAGTAGAAGTGGAATACGTATTATACTGAGAAACCATATGGTAAATACTTAAAAGCATGATAAAATCATAAAAATAATGCTATATTACAGGGAATGAACTGAAGTATGCTGTATGCAAGATATTTTTATGACCAAGTTTCGTAATGCAAGTTGTGACAAGAGTGAATACTATGGAAAAATAACAATACAAAGGATCCATATTAAAGCCTCACATAAACAAATGTAATGCAGTATAATTAGTAGTAGAAGTGGTATAATACATGATCTATATACGGACATCCCAGTACATCGCGACAATGTAGAGAGAATACCAGTAACAGGGAGATGGGGGCTGACCGTGTCCACTGATTAGTTATGCAAATTACAGCTCAATGCTGATTGGTTACTGACCTACAGCTTGCAATGTCTGTGCGTGAGAAAGCCACCATTCCACCATTGAAGCAATGGGAAATTCTGGGTTTTCAGTGGATCATGAATCAATAAATATCGATCGTAGTCATACAAAAATAGCACAAGCATAAAACTAGGTATCATAATTAACCCCTGTAGGAAGTGTTGTATATGTAGGGCAAGAATCGTAGGAGGAGTAGTGTTTAGGACGAACAGAAGAAGACTCAAATATTTTGTAAGAGAATAACACTGCATGGTTTCACATGCAGACTAATTATTAAATAACTACAATATTAAGTGCAATGTTGCATTTAAAATTGGAAAATACATTCTCCTCCAGATGCAGGATGCAGATATGTAAAACTATTTAAATTTTAACCTGAAATGTGGAATAATATGAGATTGAAAATACAGTCGACATTTATATGGAGAAGGACGGAGAACAACATGATTTCTTCATGTCAAAACCACCGATATGAGCAATATAAATTCAAATTCAAATTCTTACCTGCAGTGTTGAATTGGCTGAAGTACTTGTCTCTGTCATCCCTGTACTCCTCGGTATGCTGGACACGATGTATCCAGACCCGTTCGGTGCAGGTTGTCTGACCAGCATGTTTCCTTTCCGTGACTCTGCCAGAAACAAACTGTACCAGTAGGCATCGTTGGAAATCAAGGTGGAATCCGCTATCTGAGAGTTCATCGAGTTCCTCTGGCTCACGAAACTGTTCCTACAGGACGGAGCTGGTTGCTTTTGATGCGGTTTCTGACACTTCAGCACGATAATAATTAATATAGTGATCAAGAAGAGAAACGACACTGATCCCAAACCGATAACCAAGTACAGATTCAAATCAGAAAATATATCATATTCCAAAGACACCTCAGTCGGTCCTGACAAAGCTTTGAAAGCGGGATCCAATGTTGATAACTTGATGGTAACAGTAGAAGACAGAGCGGGATCTCCGTTGTCCTTTGCGAGAACAATCAGTCGTTGTTTGCGAGAATCTCTTGGACTAAACATCCTCATTGTCCGGATTTCCCCATTGTACTGGTCCAGACTGAACAAACTAGCGTCAGTAGTTTGTAGGAACTGATATGTAATCCGGGAGTTCTGCACCGAATCAGCGTCAATGGCGATCACCTTCGCAACCAGGTATCCTTTATCAGTAGATCTGGGAATGAGTTCCTCAGCCACAGAGCCGTGTGCGCACCATGGGGACACGATAACTGGCGTGTTGTCATTCTGATCCAGAATAAGGATGTGAACAGTCACATTGCTGCTCAGAGGCGGGACACCAGAGTCTTTGGCTTCAACGTGAAAAAGGAACTCCTTCTCTTTCTCAAAATCAAAAGTCTGCAGTGCGTAAAGTTTGCCGTTCTCTGGATTGATAGAAAAGTACATCGACATTGAAATGTTCTGAATATCTTTCTCTATGATAGAATATACAAGGTACCGGTTTTCATTAAGGTCTGGATCAACAGCTGTTACCGGATGTAACATCGATCCTGGAGCATTATTTTCCATCACTGAAATCGTGTAGAAAGACTTTGGAAACAGAGGAGGGTTGTCGTTGACGTCCAATAGTTCCAATGTGATTGTTTTATTGTTAGATAAAGGAGGAGAGCCCCGGTCTCTGACTATGAAAGTGATATTGAACTCTGGAACCTTCTCTCGATCTAAAGTTTCTGAAACAACCAGCGCGTAATAGTTTTCAGACGATTTCTGAAGTGCAAAGGGCAATAACTGAGAGAGCTGCAGATCAACCTTGCCATTCTCTCCCGAATCTGTGTCGCTTACACTGATTAGCGCTATAACTGTGTCTACTGTAACGTTCTCCTTAATGGGACTCTGAAAAGATTTTATAGAGATTTCAGGATAATTGTCATTCATGTCAGTGATAAATATAATTAATTTGCAGTCTCCAGACAATGAAGTGTGTCCCTTGTCAGTCGCTATTACATGGATTTCGAACATTTTAATTTCTTCAAAATCGATCATTTCTTTAACTCTAATTTCCCCACTAACTGAATTCAGAATAAACGTTTCCTGCGTTTTATCAGGGGTGTATGGACTAAAAGAATATACAATTTCTGCATTGGAGCCGAAATCTAAGTCGGTTGCATTCAGTTTAATGACAAGGATTCCTATTGGGGAATTCTCAGTTATATTCACAGTGTACATTTGCTGATCAAACTGAGGGGCGTTGTCATTCGTATCCAGAACACGGACTGTGATGCTGGCTGTGCCGGACTGTGCGGGGACTCCGCCATCGATAGCAGTGAGTATTAAATTATGAACAGCCTGCTCCTCTCTGTCCAGAGCCTTTTTCAAAACCAGATCAGCGAACTTAGACCCATCTCTTCCCGTCTGAATATCAATAGTAAAATATTCGCTTTGACTCAGACGATATGTTTTTACTGAATTCACACCAACGTCAGGATCCGCTGCATTGCTAAGAGAAAACCGTTTCCCCGGTGAAGCTGATTCAAATATATCCAGCTGAATTATTTCCCTCCGAAAGCGAGGCGCATTGTCATTAATATCTTTAATTTCCAATTCAACGTTGAATATTTCTAAGGGGTTTCCGATTATTAAATCCATTTTGAGAAAACATGTAACCTTGGCAAAACATAGATGCTCCCTGTCTATCTTTTCTAAGATGTACAGCTCTCCGGTGTCTTTGTTGACCTCCAAATATTTCTTGTTAGCGATGATATCAAGCCGCATATCGCGATCGGTTAGACTTCTAACATCGAGTCCCAAATCTGCAGCTAAATTTGCAACAACAGACCCTTCTTCCATTTCTTCTGGAATTGAATAGCTAGTTATAGAAAGCGCAGTTTTCCACATGAAAGAAAATAGCAGGAAAACCCAGACGTACCTTTTCCTGTTGTTTTCAATATAATGTGATGCCATTGTTGCAGAACTGAATATAATCCAATCGGAGAAAATGTGAATGGTGGACAGTTGTGCAGTCGTTTATGATAAACCTGTATTTAGTAATTGTGGGCATTGACAGCAGTCAAATATACTAGCAATACAAACAAATGCCGGTTTCACGGATGAAAACGATATTGAGAAGAAAGCGGCTACAGAATGCAATGTCTTGCCTGCTCTGAGAAATTGAAATGGCCTCTTGTGCATTAGACACTCGCTTCCGGTAGCTATTCTTTGGTGAACAGCGTCACCATGTGTATGCAATCAGTCTAGACAACAAAATATGAAAAACCTACAGCATTGGCAAGAGACAAAGTGTAAATGTATACTCTTAGAACTAAGTATTCTGAGTTTGTTCAAGGACAACACAACTTCGTGTTAAATGTATAAATGCACAACACAATAATGTGTATTTTTAACACAATACTATGTGTATTTTTAACACATGAATGCGCTTTTCCCACACAGAATGTCGTTAAAAATACACATTTTTGTGTTTGGTTGATTTTAACACCAAGTTGTGTTGTCCTTGAACAACCTCACAATGCATTAAATCTAATACATCAGTTCTCAGAGTGTAACTGAAGACAAATTTTAATATATATATATATATATATATATATATATATATATATATATATATACGACACTATCTTAGATGTATAATGCAAAACGTCTTCCATGTAAAAACATTTGCTGGTGGAAAACATGATGGTTTCTTTCACTTCCACACATATAACAGACCATTAATTGGAAACGTGACTTCTAGTTAATAGCTTCTTTCTCATGAACTTTATTTCTTCCATCTCATCCCCCACATATACTATTCATATTTTTGAAACTGTTTCTGCAGATGACATTTATATGTACACATTCTCAAACTGGGAATATAAAGGAAAAATTGAATTCATACATATATATTTCACTCTAAGAATATTTGAAAATACAACTTGTTTTTTTTCCATTATTGAGAATGCACTAGAATAATTTACATAACAAACGAACATAATTTATTAATTTATTTCTTAAATGCATAATTGTGTGACTTTAATTAATATTGGAAGGTTGTCCCTCACCTGCAGTGTTGAATTGGCTGAAGTACTTGTCTCTGTCATCCCTGTACTCCTCGGTATGCTGGACACGATGTATCCAGACCCGTTCGGTGCAGGTTGTCTGACCAGCATGTTTCCTTTCCGTGACTCTGCCAGAAACAAACTGTACCAGTAGGCATCGTTGGAAATCAAGGTGGAATCCGCTATCTGAGAGTTCATCGAGTTCCTCTGGCTCACGAAACTGTTCCTACAGGACGGAGCTGGTTGCTTTTGATGCGGTTTCTGACACTTCAGCACGATAATAACTAATATAGTGATCAAGAAGAGAAACGACACTGATCCCAAACCGATAACCAAGTACAGATTCAAATCAGAAAATATATCATATTCCAAAGACACCTCAGTCGGTCCTGACAAAGCTTTGGAAGCGGGATCCAATGTTGATAACTTGATGGTAACAGTAGAAGACAGAGCGGGATCTCCGTTGTCCTTTGCGAGAACAATCAGTCGTTGTTTGCGAGAATCTCTTGGACTAAACATCCTCATTGTCCGGATTTCCCCATTGTACTGGTCCAGACTGAACAAACTAGCGTCAGTAGTTTGTAGGAACTGATATGTAATCCGGGAGTTCTGCACCGAATCAGCGTCAATGGCGATCACCTTCGCAACCAGGTATCCTTTATCAGTAGATCTGGGAATGAGTTCCTCAGCCACAGAGCCGTGTGCGCACCATGGGGACACGATAACTGGCGTGTTGTCATTCTGATCCAGAATAAGGATGTGAACAGTCACATTGCTGCTCAGAGGCGGGACACCAGAGTCTTTGGCTTCAACGTGAAAAAGGAACTCCTTCTCTTTCTCAAAATCAAAAGTCTGCAGTGCGTAAAGTTTGCCGTTCTCTGGATTGATAGAAAAGTATTTAGACATTGAAATGTTCTGAATATCTTTCTCTATGATAGAATATACAAGGTACCGGTTTTCATTAAGGTCTGGGTCAACAGCCGTGACGGAATGTATCATCGATCCTGGAGCATTATTTTCTATGACAGAAATGGTATAGAAAGACTTTGGAAACAGAGGAGGGTTGTCGTTGACGTCCAGTATTTCCAAATTGATTGTTTCGTTATTAGATAAAGGAGGAGAGCCCATGTCTGTAACTATAAAAGTGATATTGTATTCTGAAACCTTTTCCCTATCCAACGGCTCAGATACAATTAAAGCATAATACTTCTCGGACGATTTCTGAAGTTTGAAGGGTAATAACTCGGAAAGTTGAAGATTGATCTTACCATTGTCCCCGGAATCTCGATCACTTACACCGATGAGTGCTATTACAGTCTCTAATGTGACGTTCTCTTTGATGGAACTCTTGAAAGATTTTAAAGATATTTCTGGATAATTGTCATTCATATCAATCACAAATATAATTAACTTACAGTGTCCGGAGAGAGAATTATAGCCTTTGTCTTTGGCTTGTACGTGCATTTCGAACATTTTAATTTCTTCAAAATCGATTATCTCTTTAACCCTAACCTCTCCATTAGCCGAATTCAAATTAAACGTGTCCTGCGTTTTCTCAGACGTGTATAGAGTAAAAGAATATACAATTTCTGCATTGGAGCCGAAATCTAAGTCGGTTGCGTTCAGTTTAATGACAAGGGTTCCTATTGGGGAATTCTCAGTTATATTCACAGTGTACATTTGCTGATCAAACTGAGGGGCGTTGTCATTCGTATCCAGAACACGGACTGTGATGCTGGCTGTGCCGGACTGTGCGGGGACTCCGCCATCGATAGCAGTGAGTATTAAATTATGAACAGCCTGCTCCTCTCTGTCCAGAGCCTTTTTCAAAACCAGATCAGCGAACTTAGACCCATCTCTTCCCGTCTGAATCTCAATAGTAAAATGTTCGCTTTGACTCAGACGGTATGTTTTTACTGAATTCACACCATAGTCAGGATCCACTGCGTTGCTTAATGAGAATCTCTCCCCCGGTGAAGCCGACTCGGTAATATCCAGTCGTATCATATCCCTCCGAAAATGAGGCGGATTGTCATTTACATCTGTAACTTCCAACTCGATGTTAAATATTTGTACTGGATTCTCGATAATGACATCCATTTTCAGAAAGCAGGTAGTCTTGGTAGTAGCACATACACTTTCCCTGTCTATCTTTTGTGTGATATACAGTTCACCCGTGTCTTTGTTCACCTCGACATATTTCTTGCTGGAAATAATATCAAGTCGCATATCGCGTTCGTTCAGACTACTAACATCGAGCCCCAAATCCGCAGCTAGATTTGCTACAACAGATCCTTCTTCCATTTCTTCTGGAATTGAATAGCTAGTGACGGAAAATGCAAAATGCCAGGTCAAAGAGAATAGCAGGAAAAAATACACATACCTCTTCCTGCTGTTCGTAAAAAGCGATGCCATTGTAAGGGAGCTAAATATAATCCAAACTGGAAAACACAAATCCGTAACACCCCTGCAGTTGTAATAGCACACTATTTTGTTTACTGTCTCCTCGATACAAAATATGTAAATACACATTTAGTTCAACGATTACAGAGAGTCTTGTAAGGAGAGGCTCTGCTTCACATAATCCAATGCCCTTCCGATGAATGATAAACCGCAATGGCTTCCTTTTCATTACACTGTGTTTCCAGAAGCGATTCGTTAGTGAACAGCGACACGGTGTGTATGAAGCCAAGTAACACAAGATTATATATAAAGAACGCGCAACTTTTAAATTGGGAAATTAAATATCAGATTGTATGTAACTACTAGTAGTAGTCGTAGTAATGATTACCATTATAATAGTAATCATAAAAATAAAAAATAAAAATAATAATAATAATAATGTGTTATTTCATATATACCTTTCAAATTAATCCCAAAGTTCTGTACAGTGTAATACATTGTCAATTCAAACATTAAAATGCAAAAAAAGTATTCAATATCGATATGAAAGTGCTTACAGAATCACTGTCCCTTATGACCTTCAGAAGATCGTTCCACAGCCTTGGACCAAAACCTGAAAACGGTCTTTCCCCAATCCAGCAACGTTTCCAAATTGAATACACGTTACGGATTGGAATGAAATTGACCAACAGACTTTGATAAAAGTGTTCCTATCCCGTAGAGAGCCCTTAAAACCAAAAGCAGAGCAAAATTAAACAATCTGAACTCCATTGGAAGCCACTGTATCCTAACCAAAGCTGTAATTAAGATAAGAATAGATCACCGTTTCCAGGCTCAGACGTTAAACACTTCCGTCACTTCCACACACATCCTTATTTTACTTATTCACGTGTTAAATAAAACTCTCATCATTCCTTGGATTAACTTTATTTTCTCACACAATCACTTATATTAAAAAAAAAAAAGTATTGGTATTGTCTTAGTTCTCATCACCTTCAACGCTGGAAGAGGTAGTTAACATGCTTTATATTTACGTCAGCATATTTTTAATGAAAGTGACTTTTATATCACAACATTAACAAAGTTCAATATTTAATCAATGGAATAAACAAAATGAAAAAATAACTTGTATCATTAAAAACCCGTTGAAAAAACACTTGCTTTATAACAATAAATGTATAGCATGTAATTTTATATGAGGAGATGAACGTACGTTACCTGCAGTGTTGAATTGGCTGAAGTACTTGTCTCTGTCATCCCTGTACTCCTCGGTATGCTGGACACGATGTATCCAGACCCGTTCGGTGCAGGTTGTCTGACCAGCATGTTTCCTTTCCGTGACTCTGCCAGAAACAAACTGTACCAGTAGGCATCGTTGGAAATCAAGGTGGAATCCGCTATCTGAGAGTTCATCGAGTTCCTCTGGCTCACGAAACTGTTCCTACAGGACGGAGCCGGTTGCTTTTGATGCGGTTTCTGACACTTCAGCACGATAATAACTAATATAGTGATCAAGAAGAGAAACGACACTGATCCCAAACCGATAACCAAGTACAGATTCAAATCAGAAAATATATCATATTCCAAAGACACCTCAGTCGGTCCTGACAAAGCTTTGGAAGCGGGATCCAATGTTGATAACTTGATGGTAACAGTAGAAGACAGAGCGGGATCTCCGTTGTCCTTTGCGAGAACAATCAGTCGTTGTTTGCGAGAATCTCTTGGACTAAACATCCTCATTGTCCGGATTTCCCCATTGTACTGGTCCAGACTGAACAAACTAGCGTCAGTAGTTTGTAGGAACTGATATGTAATCCGGGAGTTCTGCACCGAATCAGCGTCAATGGCGATCACCTTCGCAACCAGGTATCCTTTATCAGTAGATCTGGGAATGAGTTCCTCAGCCACAGAGCCGTGTGCGCACCATGGGGACACGATAACTGGCGTGTTGTCATTCTGATCCAGAATAAGGATGTGAACAGTCACATTGCTGCTCAGAGGCGGGACACCAGAGTCTTTGGCTTCAACGTGAAAAAGGAACTCCTTCTCTTTCTCAAAATCAAAAGTCTGCAGTGCGTAAAGTTTGCCGTTCTCTGGATTGATAGAAAAGTATTTAGACATTGAAATGTTCTGGATATATTCCTCTATTATGGAATACACAAGATATCTATTTTCATTGAGATCTGGGTCAACAGCCGTGACGGAATGTATCATCGATCCTGGAGCATTATTTTCCATCACTGAAATCGTGTAGAAAGACTTTGGAAACAGAGGAGGGTTGTCGTTGACGTCCAATAGTTCCAATGTGATTGTTTTATTGTTAGATAAAGGAGGAGAGCCCCGGTCTCTGACTATGAAAGTGATATTGAACTCTGGAACCTTCTCTCGATCTAAAGTTTCTGAAACAACCAGCGCGTAATAGTTTTCAGACGATTTCTGAAGTGCAAAGGGCAATAACTGAGAGAGCTGCAGATCAACCTTGCCATTCTCTCCCGAATCTGTGTCGCTTACACTGATTAGCGCTATAACTGTGTCTACTGTAACGTTCTCCTTAATGGGACTCTTAAAAGATTTTAAAGATATTTCAGGATAATTGTCATTCATGTCAGTGATAAAAATAATTAATTTACAATCTCCTGACATTGAATTGGCTCCCTTGTCAGTCGCTATTACATGTATTTCGAACATTTTAATTTCTTCAAAATCGATCATTTCTTTAACTCTAATTTCCCCACTAACTGAATTGAGAATAAACGTTTCCTGCGTTTTATCAGGGGTGTATGGACTAAAAGAATATACAATTTCTGCATTGGAGCCGAAATCTAAGTCGGTTGCATTTAGTTTAATGACAAGGGTTCCTATTGGGGAATTCTCAGTTATATTCACAGTGTACATTTGCTGATCAAACTGAGGGGCGTTGTCATTCGTATCCAGAACACGGACTGTGATGCTGGCTGTGCCGGACTGTGCGGGGACTCCGCCATCGATAGCAGTGAGTATTAAATTATGAACAGCCTGCTCCTCTCTGTCCAGAGCCTTTTTCAAAACCAGATCAGCGAACTTAGACCCATCTCTTCCCGTCTGAATATCAATAGTAAAATATTCGCTTTGACTCAGACGATATGTTTTTACTGAATTCACACCAACGTCAGGATCCGCTGCATTGCTAAGAGAAAACCGTTTCCCCGGTGAAGCTGATTCAAATATATCCAGCTGAATTATTTCCCTCCGAAAGCGAGGCGCATTGTCATTAATATCTTTAATTTCCAATTCAATGTTGAATATTTCTAAAGGATTTTCTATTATTAAATCCATTTTGAGAAAACATGTAACCTTGGCAAAACATAGATGCTCCCTGTCTATCTTTTCTAAGATGTACAGCTCTCCGGTGTCTTTGTTGACCTCCACATATTTCTTGTTAGCGATGATATCAAGCCGCATATCGCGATCGGTTAGACTTCTAACATCGAGTCCCAAATCTGCAGCTAAATTTGCAACAACAGACCCTTCTTCCATTTCTTCTGGAATTGAATAGCTAGTTATAGAAAGCGCAGTTTTCCACATGAAAGAAAATAGCAGGAAAACCCAGACGTACCTTTTCCTGTTGTTTTCAATATAATGTGATGCCATTGTTGCAGAACTGAATATAATCCAATCGGAGAAAATGTGAATGGTGGACAGTTGTGCAGTCGTTTATGATAAACCTGTATTTAGTAATTGTGGGCATTGACAGCAGTCAAATATACTAGCAACACAAACAAATGCCGGTTTCACGGATGAAAACGATATTGAGAAGAAAGCGGCTACAGAATGCAATGTCTTGCCTGCTCTGAGAAATTGAAATGGCCTCTTGTGCATTAGACACTCGCTTCCGGTAGCTATTCTTTGGTGAACAGCGTCACCATGTGTATGCAATCAGTCTAGACAACAAAATATGAAAAACCTACAGCATTGGCAAGAGACAAAGTGTAAATGTATACTCTTAGAACTAAGTATTCTGAGTTTGTTCAAGGACAACACAACTTCGTGTTAAATGTATAAATGCACAACACAATAATGTGTATTTTTAACACAATACTATGTGTATTTTTAACACATGAATGCGCTTTTCCCACACAGAATGTCGTTAAAAATACACATTTTTGTGTTTGGTTGCTTTTAACACCAAGTTGTGTTGTCCTTGAACAACCTCACAATGCATTAAATCTAATACATCAGTTCTCAGAGTGTAACTGAAGACAAATTTTAATATATATATATATATATATATATATATATATATATATATATATATATACGACACTATCTTAGATGTATAATGCAAAACGTCTTCCATGTAAAAACATTTGCTGGTGGAAAACATGATGGTTTCTTTCACTTCCACACATATAACAGACCATTAATTGGAAACGTGACTTCTAGTTAATAGCTTCTTTCTCATGAACTTTATTTCTTCCATCTCATCCCCCACATATACTATTCATATTTTTGAAACTGTTTCTGCAGATGACATTTATATGTACACATTCTCAAACTGGGAATATAAAGGAAAAATTGAATTCATACATATATATTTCACTCTAAGAATATTTGAAAATACAACTTGTTTTTTTTCCATTATTGAGAATGCACTAGAATAATTTACATAACAAACGAACATAATTTATTAATTTATTTCTTAAATGCATAATTGTGTGACTTTAATTAATATTGGAAGGTTGTCCCTCACCTGCAGTGTTGAATTGGCTGAAGTACTTGTCTCTGTCATCCCTGTACTCCTCGGTATGCTGGACACGATGTATCCAGACCCGTTCGGTGCAGGTTGTCTGACCAGCATGTTTCCTTTCCGTGACTCTGCCAGAAACAAACTGTACCAGTAGGCATCGTTGGAAATCAAGGTGGAATCCGCTATCTGAGAGTTCATCGAGTTCCTCTGGCTCACGAAACTGTTCCTACAGGACGGAGCTGGTTGCTTTTGATGCGGTTTCTGACACTTCAGCACGATAATAACTAATATAGTGATCAAGAAGAGAAACGACACTGATCCCAAACCGATAACCAAGTACAGATTCAAATCAGAAAATATATCATATTCCAAAGACACCTCAGTCGGTCCTGACAAAGCTTTGGAAGCGGGATCCAATGTTGATAACTTGATGGTAACAGTAGAAGACAGAGCGGGATCTCCGTTGTCCTTTGCGAGAACAATCAGTCGTTGTTTGCGAGAATCTCTTGGACTAAACATCCTCATTGTCCGGATTTCCCCATTGTACTGGTCCAGACTGAACAAACTAGCGTCAGTAGTTTGTAGGAACTGATATGTAATCCGGGAGTTCTGCACCGAATCAGCGTCAATGGCGATCACCTTCGCAACCAGGTATCCTTTATCAGTAGATCTGGGAATGAGTTCCTCAGCCACAGAGCCGTGTGCGCACCATGGGGACACGATAACTGGCGTGTTGTCATTCTGATCCAGAATAAGGATGTGAACAGTCACATTGCTGCTCAGAGGCGGGACACCAGAGTCTTTGGCTTCAACGTGAAAAAGGAACTCCTTCTCTTTCTCAAAATCAAAAGTCTGCAGTGCGTAAAGTTTGCCGTTCTCTGGATTGATAGAAAAGTATTTAGACATTGAAATGTTCTGGATATATTCCTCTATTATGGAATACACAAGATATCTATTTTCATTGAGATCTGGGTCAACAGCTGTGACGGAATGTATCATCGATCCTGGAGCATTATTTTCTATGACAGAAATGGTATAGAAAGACTTTGGAAACAGAGGAGGGTTGTCGTTGACGTCCAGTATTTCCAAATTGATTGTTTCGTTATTAGATAAAGGAGGAGAGCCCATGTCTGTAACTATAAAAGTGATATTGTATTCTGAAACCTTTTCCCTATCCAACGGCTCAGATACAATTAAAGCATAATACTTCTCGGACGATTTCTGAAGTTTGAAGGGTAATAACTCGGAAAGTTGAAGATTGATCTTACCATTGTCCCCGGAATCTCGATCACTTACACCGATGAGTGCTATTACAGTCTCTAATGTGACGTTCTCTTTGATGGAACTCTTGAAAGATTTTAAAGATATTTCTGGATAATTGTCATTCATATCAATCACAAATATAATTAATTTACAGTGGCCGGAGAGAGACCCTTTGTCTTTGGCTTGTACGTGCATTTCGAACATTTTAATTTCTTCAAAATCAATTATCTCTTCAACCCTAACCTCCCCATTAGCCGAATTCAAATTAAACGTGTCCTGTGTTTTCTCAGACGTGTATAAAGTGAAGGAATAGACGATTTCAGCATTAGAGCCAAAATCTAAGTCGGTTGCATTCAGTTTAATGACAAGGGTTCCTATTGGTGCATTTTCTGTTATATTCACAGTGTACATTTGCTGATCAAACTGAGGGGCGTTGTCATTCGTATCCAGAACACGGACTGTGATGCTGGCTGTGCCGGACTGTGCGGGGAATCCGCCATCGATAGCAGTGAGTATTAAATTATGAACAGCCTGCTCCTCTCTGTCCAGAGCCTTTTTCAAAACCAGATCAGCGAACTTAGACCCATCTCTTCCCGTCTGAATCTCAATAGTAAAATGTTCGCTTTGACTCAGACGGAATGTTTTTACTGAATTCACACCAACGTCAGGATCCACTGCGTTGCTTAATGAGAATCTCTCCCCCGGTGAAGCCGACTCGGTAATATCCAGTTGTATCATATCCCTCCGAAAATGAGGCGGATTGTCATTAATATCTGTAATTTCCAATTCGATGTTAAATATTTGCAGTGGGTTCTCGATAATGACATCCATTTTCAGAAAGCAGGTAGTCTTGGTAGTAGCACATACACTTTCCCTGTCTATCTTTTGTGTGATATACAGTTCACCCGTGTCTTTGTTCACCTCGACATATTTCTTGCTGGAAATGATATCAAGTCGCATATCGCGTTCGTTCAGACTACTAACATCGAGCCCCAAATCCGCAGCTAGATTTGCTACAACAGATCCTTCTTCCATTTCTTCTGGAATTGAATAACTAGTGACGGGAAATGCAAAATCCCAGGTCAAAGAAAATAGCAGGAAAATATACACATACCTCTTCCTGCTGTTCGTAAAAAGCGATGCCATTGTAAAGGAGCTAAATATAATCCAAACTGGAAAACACAAATCCTTAACACCCTTGTAGTTGCATTAGCACACTGTTTTGTTTCCTGTCTCCTCTATATAAAATATATAAATATACCGTTATTTCTACGATTACAGAGAGTCTTGTGAAGAGAGGCTCTGCTTCACATAATCCAATGCCCTTCCGATGAATGATGAACCGCAATGGCTTCCTTTTCATTACGATGTGTTTCTAGATGCTATTCGTTAGTGAACAGCGACACACTGCGTATGAAACAAAGTAACACAAGTTTATATATAAAGAACACACAAACTCAAAAATAATAAAAATTGGAAATAAAATATGAGAGTGTTTGTAACTACCTGTACGATTAAATAAAAAAATTAAAAGTATTTAATTTATATATAAAAGTAGTTACAGAATCATAGTCCCCTATGACCTTCAGAAGATCTTTCCACAGCCCTGGAGCAACACCTGAAAACGCTCTGTCCCCAGTTTTACGCCGCTTCCTAATTCGAACCGTCAACAGCCCAGGGTCGATTGAATTCACGTTACGCATTGGAATAAAATTGACCAACAGACATTTATATGATTGGGCGTTAACCCATAGAAAGCCTTGAAAACCAAAAGCAGGTTCGTGAATTTTAATCTGAACTCCATTGGAAGCCAATGTTGCGTAACTAAGGCTGTAATTAAAATACGTACCTATATATGCGTTTCCACCTTCAGACGTTAAACACTGCCTTCACTTCCACACACATCCTTACTTTACCTATACATGTGTTAAATAAAAGTCTTCTCATGACAAGGTCTAAATTAATAATGTCAGGCCATCGATTAGATTTTCAATAATTATTATTGGTATTGTTAAAGTTCTCATCAACTTCAACAGTGGAAGAGGTAGTTGACATGTTTTATATATATATATATATATATATATATATATATATATATATATATAAAACATGTCAACTAGATTAAATTTAATTCCCCAATTAAATTAAATTTTGTTAATTTAATTGATGAAATTTTTAACTTTTGGAATGTTGTGAAGTTAAAGTCACTTTCATTATAGTTTACTGGCTGCAAAATCGTCGGAAACATTTGCATTGTAACAATAAACATATAACATGTAATATGATATTAAGATATTGACGTGCTTTACCTGCAGTGTTGAATTGGCTGAAGTACTTGTCTCTGTCATCCCTGTACTCCTCGGTATGCTGGACACGATGTATCCAGACCCGTTCGGTGCAGGTTGTCTGACCAGCATGTTTCCTTTCCGTGACTCTGCCAGAAACAAACTGTACCAGTAGGCATCGTTGGAAATCAAGGTGGAATCCGCTATCTGAGAGTTCATCGAGTTCCTCTGGCTCACGAAACTGTTCCTACAGGACGGAGCTGGTTGCTTTTGATGCGGTTTCTGACACTTCAGCACGATAATAACTAATATAGTGATCAAGAAGAGAAACGACACTGATCCCAAACCGATAACCAAGTACAGATTCAAATCAGAAAATATATCATATTCCAAAGACACCTCAGTCGGTCCTGACAAAGCTTTGGAAGCGGGATCCAATGTTGATAACTTGATGGTAACAGTAGAAGACAGAGCGGGATCTCCGTTGTCCTTTGCGAGAACAATCAGTCGTTGTTTGCGAGAATCTCTTGGACTAAACATCCTCATTGTCCGGATTTCCCCATTGTACTGGTCCAGACTGAACAAACTAGCGTCAGTAGTTTGTAGGAACTGATATGTAATCCGGGAGTTCTGCACCGAATCAGCGTCAATGGCGATCACCTTCGCAACCAGGTATCCTTTATCAGTAGATCTGGGAATGAGTTCCTCAGCCACAGAGCCGTGTGCGCACCATGGGGACACGATAACTGGCGTGTTGTCATTCTGATCCAGAATAAGGATGTGAACAGTCACATTGCTGCTCAGAGGCGGGACACCAGAGTCTTTGGCTTCAACGTGAAAAAGGAACTCCTTCTCTTTCTCAAAATCAAAAGTCTGCAGTGCGTAAAGTTTGCCGTTCTCTGGATTGATAGAAAAGTACATCGACATTGAAATGTTCTGGATATATTCCTCTATTATGGAATACACAATATATCTATTTTCATTGAGATCTGGGTCAACAGCCGTGACGGAATGTATCATCGATCCTGGAGCATTATTTTCTATGACAGAAATGGTATAGAAAGACTTTGGAAACAGAGGAGGGTTGTCGTTGACGTCCAGTATTTCCAAATTGATTGTTTCGTTATTAGATAAAGGAGGAGAGCCCATGTCTGTAACTATAAAAGTGATATTGTATTCTGAAACCTTTTCCCTATCCAACGGCTCCGAAACAACCAAAGCATAATAGTTTTCAGACGATTTCTGAAGTTTGAAGGGTAATAACTCGGAAAGTTGAAGATTGATCTTACCATTGTCCCCGGAATCTCGATCACTTACACCGATGAGTGCTATTACAGTCTCTAATGTGACGTTCTCTTTGATGGAACTCTTGAAAGATTTTAAAGATATTTCTGGATAATTGTCATTCATATCAATCACAAATATAATTAATTTACAGTGTCCGGAGAGAGAATTATAGCCTTTGTCTTTGGCTTGTACGTGCATTTCGAACATTTTAATTTCTTCAAAATCGATTATCTCTTTAACCCTAACCTCCCCATTAGCCGAATTCAAATTAAACGTGTCCTGCGTTTTCTCAGACGTGTATAGAGTAAAAGAATATACAATTTCTGCATTAGAGCCAAAATCTAAGTCGGTTGCATTCAGTTTAATGACAAGGGTTCCTATTGGGGAATTCTCAGTTATATTCACAGTGTACATTTGCTGATCAAACTGAGGGGCGTTGTCATTCGTATCCAGAACACGGACTGTGATGCTGGCTGTGCCGGACTGTGCGGGGACTCCGCCATCGATAGCAGTGAGTATTAAATTATGAACAGCCTGCTCCTCTCTGTCCAGAGCCTTTTTCAAAACCAGATCAGCGAACTTAGACCCATCTCTTCCCGTCTGAATCTCAATAGTAAAATGTTCGCTTTGACTCAGACGGTATGTTTTTACTGAATTCACACCAACGTCAGGATCCACTGCGTTGCTTAATGAGAATCTCTCCTCCGGAGAAGCCGACTCGGAAATATCCAGTCGTATCATATCCCTCCGAAAATGAGGCGGATTGTCATTTACATCTGTAATTTCCAATTCGATGTTAAATATTTGCAGTGGGTTCTCGATAATGACATCCATTTTCAGAAAGCAGGTAGTCTTGGTAGCGCATACACTTTCCCTGTCTATCTTTTGTGTGATATACAGTTCACCCGTGTCTTTGTTCACCTCTAGATATTTCTTGCTGGAAATTATATCAAGTCGCATATCGCGTTCGTTCAGACTACTAACATCGAGCCTCAAATCCGCAGCTAGATTTGCTACAACAGATCCTTCTTCCATTTCTTCTGGAATTGAATAACTAGTGACGGAAAATGCAAAATCCCAGGTCAAAGAAATTAGCAAGAAAAAATACACATACCTCTTCCTGCTGTTCGTAAAAAGCGATGCCATTGTAAGGGAGCTAAATATAATCCAAACTGGAAAACACAAATCCGTAACACCCCTGCAGTTGTAAAAGCACACTATTTTGTTTACTGTCTCCTCGATACAAAATATGTAAATACACCTTTAGTTCAACGATTACAGAGAGTCTTGTAAGGAGAGGCTCTGCTTCACATAATCCAATGCCCTTCCGATGAATGATGAACCACAATGACATCCTTTTCATTACACTGTGTTTCCAGAAGCGATTCGTTAGTGAACAGCGACACACTGCGTATGAAACCAAGTAACACAAGATTGTTTACAACGAATGCACAAACGATAAAAATGGGAAATAAAATATAAAAATGTTTGTAACAATTAATGATGAAGATAATAATAATGAATATATATTAATATAGGCTTTTAAAATACATCCCAATGTGCTGCACAGGGCAATGCATGCATGTAGTTCAGCCATTAAAAGCCATAGATTAAAAATAAAAATTATAAAAGTGCTTACAGAATCCCTGTCCCTTACGAAATTGGGAAGATCTTTCCTCAACCTTGGAGTAAAACCTGAAAAGTCTCTGTACCTAAACTAGCGCAGCTTCATTATTGGAACCATCAACAGGCCAGAGCCGTCAGATCGCACGTTACACGTTGGAATAAAAGGGACCAACAGACACTGATATCATCGGGCGCTAACAAGTGGAGAGTCTTAAAAACCAAACGTAGGATTTTGAATTGTACTCTGAACTTCACTGGAAACCAATTTAACCTCACTAAAACTGCAGTGTTAATAGAAAGAATACTTTACCTATAGATATGCGTTTCCACTTTCAGACGTTAGACACTTCCTTCACTTCCACATATATCCTTAATTTAGGCTACTTGTACATGGAATCATTATTATTGGTATTCTTATCGATATCATCACCTTCAGCGATGGAAGAGGTAGTTAACAGGTTTTATATTTACTTCAGATTACGATATGAAAGTGACTTTAATTCACAACATTCCCCAAGTCAAATATTTAATCTATGAAACACACACAATTAAAAATATACTTGTATCATTAAAAATTGGTAGAAACTTCTTATTTGTAACACTATATATATATATATATATATATATATATATATATATATATATCACAAGTAATATGAGAAGATGAACGTACGTTACCTGCAGTGTTGAATTGGCTGAAGTACTTGTCTCTGTCATCCCTGTACTCCTCGGTATGCTGGACACGATGTATCCAGACCCGTTCGGTGCAGGTTGTCTGACCAGCATGTTTCCTTTCCGTGACTCTGCCAGAAACAAACTGTACCAGTAGGCATCGTTGGAAATCAAGGTGGAATCCGCTATCTGAGAGTTCATCGAGTTCCTCTGGCTCACGAAACTGTTCCTACAGGACGGAGCCGGTTGCTTTTGATGCGGTTTCTGACACTTCAGCACGATAATAACTAATATAGTGATCAAGAAGAGAAACGACACTGATCCCAAACCGATAACCAAGTACAGATTCAAATCAGAAAATATATCATATTCCAAAGACACCTCAGTCGGTCCTGACAAAGCTTTGGAAGCGGGATCCAATGTTGATAACTTGATGGTAACAGTAGAAGACAGAGCGGGATCTCCGTTGTCCTTTGCGAGAACAATCAGTCGTTGTTTGCGAGAATCTCTTGGACTAAACATCCTCATTGTCCGGATTTCCCCATTGTACTGGTCCAGACTGAACAAACTAGCGTCAGTAGTTTGTAGGAACTGATATGTAATCCGGGAGTTCTGCACCGAATCAGCGTCAATGGCGATCACCTTCGCAACCAGGTATCCTTTATCAGTAGATCTGGGAATGAGTTCCTCAGCCACAGAGCCGTGTGCGCACCATGGGGACACGATAACTGGCGTGTTGTCATTCTGATCCAGAATAAGGATGTGAACAGTCACATTGCTGCTCAGAGGCGGGACACCAGAGTCTTTGGCTTCAACGTGAAAAAGGAACTCCTTCTCTTTCTCAAAATCAAAAGTCTGCAGTGCGTAAAGTTTGCCGTTCTCTGGATTGATAGAAAAGTACATCGACATTGAAATGTTCTGGATATATTCCTCTATTATGGAATACACAATATATCTATTTTCATTGAGATCTGGGTCAACAGCCGTGACGGAATGTATCATCGATCCTGGAGCATTATTTTCTATGACAGAAATGGTATAGAAAGACTTTGGAAACAGAGGAGGGTTGTCGTTGACGTCCAGTATTTCCAAATTGATTGTTTCGTTATTAGATAAAGGAGGAGAGCCCATGTCTGTAACTATAAAAGTGATATTGTATTCTGAAACCTTTTCCCTATCCAACGGCTCCGAAACAACCAAAGCATAATAGTTTTCAGACGATTTCTGAAGTTTGAAGGGTAATAACTCGGAAAGTTGAAGATTGATCTTACCATTGTCCCCGGAATCTCGATCACTTACACCGATGAGTGCTATTACAGTCTCTAATGTGACGTTCTCTTTGATGGAACTCTTGAAAGATTTTAAAGATATTTCTGGATAATTGTCATTCATATCAATCACAAATATAATTAATTTACAGTGTCCGGAGAGAGAATTATAGCCTTTGTCTTTGGCTTGTACGTGCATTTCGAACATTTTAATTTCTTCAAAATCGATTATCTCTTTAACCCTAACCTCCCCATTAGCCGAATTCAAATTAAACGTGTCCTGCGTTTTCTCAGACGTGTATAGAGTAAAAGAATAGACGATTTCTGCATTAGAGCCAAAATCTAAGTCGGTTGCATTCAGTTTAATGACAAGGGTTCCTATTGGGGAATTCTCAGTTATATTCACAGTGTACATTTGCTGATCAAACTGAGGGGCGTTGTCATTCGTATCCAGAACACGGACTGTGATGCTGGCTGTGCCGGACTGTGCGGGGACTCCGCCATCGATAGCAGTGAGTATTAAATTATGAACAGCCTGCTCCTCTCTGTCCAGAGCCTTTTTCAAAACCAGATCAGCGAACTTAGACCCATCTCTTCCCGTCTGAATCTCAATAGTAAAATGTTCGCTTTGACTCAGACGGTATGTTTTTACTGAATTCACACCAACGTCAGGATCCACTGCGTTGCTTAATGAGAATCTCTCCTCCGGAGAAGCCGACTCGGTAATATCCAGTCGTATCATATCCCTCCGAAAATGAGGCGGATTGTCATTAATATCTGTAATTTCCAATTCGATGTTAAATATTTGCAGTGGGTTCTCGATAATGACATCCATTTTCAGAAAGCAGGTAGTCTTGGTAGTAGCACATACACTTTCCCTGTCTATCTTTTGTGTGATATACAGTTCACCCGTGTCTTTGTTCACCTCGACATATTTCTTGCTGGAAATGATATCAAGTCGCATATCGCGTTCGTTCAGACTACTAACATCGAGCCCCAAATCCGCAGCTAGATTTGCTACAACAGATCCTTCTTCCATTTCTTCTGGAATTGAATAACTAGTGACGGGAAATGCAGTCTGCCATGTTAAAGAAAATACCATGAAGATATACACATACCTTTCCCTGCTGTTTGTTAAAAGCGATGCCATGACAAGGGATGTAAATATAATTCAAACTGGAAAATACAAATCCGGAACACCTCTGCAGTTTCAATAACCGAAAATAACACACTGTTCTCTTTCCTGTTTCCTGAATATATAGTCATGTAAATATACCCTTATTTCTACGATTACAGAGAGTCTTGTAAGGAGAGGCTTTGCTTCACATAATCCAATGCCCTTCCGATGAATGATGAACCACAATAGCTTCCTTTTCATTACACTGTGTTTCTAGATGCTATTCGTTAGTGAACAGCGACACACTGTGTATGAAACCAAGTAACACAAGATTATATATAAAGAAAGCGCAACTTTAAAATCATTATGTAAAAAAGTATTATTGACAATGAATTAATATAATTAAAATAATAATAATAGCTCGCATACGTGCGTTTCCATGACCAGACGTTGAACACTTCCTTCACATCCACATAATCTCTCATCATTCCTATTGTTAACCTTTTATTCTCACACCATCGCTTATATTTGGAATAATTATTATTGGTATTCTTATCGTTCTCATCACCTTCAACACTGGAAGAGGTAGTTAACATGATTTACGTCAGCATATTACAATGAAAGTAACTTTTACTTCACTACATTCCCATGGTGAAATGCTTCTTCGAAGAAATAAACAAAATGAAAAATGAACTTAAATCATTAAAAAATCGTCAGAAACAATTGCTTTGTAACATTAAACATATAGCATGTCATATGATTTGAAGAGGTCATTCTTACTTGCAGTGTTGAATTGGCTGAAGTACTTGTCTCTGTCATCCCTGTACTCCTCGGTATGCTGGACACGATGTATCCAGACCCGTTCGGTGCAGGTTGTCTGACCAGCATGTTTCCTTTCCGTGACTCTGCCAGAAACAAACTGTACCAGTAGGCATCGTTGGAAATCAAGGTGGAATCCGCTATCTGAGAGTTCATCGAGTTCCTCTGGCTCACGAAACTGTTCCTACAGGACGGAGCTGGTTGCTTTTGATGCGGTTTCTGACACTTCAGCACGATAATAACTAATATAGTGATCAAGAAGAGAAACGACACTGATCCCAAACCGATAACCAAGTACAGATTCAAATCAGAAAATATATCATATTCCAAAGACACCTCAGTCGGTCCTGACAAAGCTTTGGAAGCGGGATCCAATGTTGATAACTTGATGGTAACAGTAGAAGACAGAGCGGGATCTCCGTTGTCCTTTGCGAGAACAATCAGTCGTTGTTTGCGAGAATCTCTTGGACTAAACATCCTCATTGTCCGGATTTCCCCATTGTACTGGTCCAGACTGAACAAACTAGCGTCAGTAGTTTGTAGGAACTGATATGTAATCCGGGAGTTCTGCACCGAATCAGCGTCAATGGCGATCACCTTCGCAACCAGGTATCCTTTATCAGTAGATCTGGGAATGAGTTCCTCAGCCACAGAGCCGTGTGCGCACCATGGGGACACGATAACTGGCGTGTTGTCATTCTGATCCAGAATAAGGATGTGAACAGTCACATTGCTGCTCAGAGGCGGGACACCAGAGTCTTTGGCTTCAACGTGAAAAAGGAACTCCTTCTCTTTCTCAAAATCAAAAGTCTGCAGTGCGTAAAGTTTGCCGTTCTCTGGATTGATAGAAAAGTATTTAGACATTGAAATGTTCTGGATATATTCCTCTATTATGGAATACACAAGATATCTATTTTCATTGAGATCTGGGTCAACAGCTGTGACGGAATGTATCATCGATCCTGGAGCATTATTTTCTATGACAGAAATGGTATAGAAAGACTTTGGAAACAGAGGAGGGTTGTCGTTGACGTCCAGTATTTCCAAATTGATTGTTTCGTTATTAGATAAAGGAGGAGAGCCCATGTCTGTAACTAGAAAAGTTATATTATATTCTGAAACCTTTTCCCTATCCAACGGCTCCGAAACAACCAAAGCATAATAGTTTTCAGACGATTTCTGAAGTTTGAAGGGTAATAACTCGGAAAGTTGAAGATTGATCTTACCATTGTCCCCGGAATCTCGATCACTTACACCGATGAGTGCTATTACAGTCTCTAATGTGACGTTCTCTTTGATGGAACTCTTGAAAGATTTTAAAGATATTTCTGGATAATTGTCATTCATATCAATCACAAATATAATTAATTTACAGTGGCCGGAGAGAGACCCTTTGTCTTTGGCTTGTACGTGCATTTCGAACATTTTAATTTCTTCAAAATCGATTATCTCTTTAACCCTAACCTCTCCATTAGCCGAATTCAAATTAAACGTGTCCTGTGTTTTCTCAGACGTGTATAAAGTGAAGGAATAGACGATTTCTGCATTAGAGCCAAAATCTAAGTCGGTTGCATTCAGTTTAATGACAAGGGTTCCTATTGGGGAATTCTCAGTTATATTCACAGTGTACATTTGCTGATCAAACTGAGGGGCGTTGTCATTCGTATCCAGAACACGGACTGTGATGCTGGCTGTGCCGGACTGTGCGGGGACTCCGCCATCGATAGCAGTGAGTATTAAATTATGAACAGCCTGCTCCTCTCTGTCCAGAGCCTTTTTCAAAACCAGATCAGCGAACTTAGACCCATCTCTTCCCGTCTGAATCTCAATAGTAAAATGTTCGCTTTGACTCAGACGGTATGTTTTTACTGAATTCACACCAACGTCAGGATCCACTGCGTTGCTTAATGAGAATCTCTCCCCCGGTGAAGCCGACTCGGTAATATCCAGTTGTATCATATCCCTCCGAAAATGAGGCGGATTGTCATTAATATCTGTAATTTCCAATTCGATGTTAAATATTTGCAGTGGGTTCTCGATAATGACATCCATTTTCAGAAAGCAGGTAGTCTTGGTAGCACATACACTTTCCCTGTCTATCTTTTGTGTGATATACAGTTCACCCGTGTCTTTGTTCACCTCTAGATATTTCTTGCTGGAAATTATATCAAGCCGTATCTTCCGTTCGGCCAGACTACTAACATCGAGCCCCAAATCCGCAGCTAGATTTGCTACAACAGATCCTTCTTCCATTTCTTCTGGAATTGAATAACTAGTGACGGGAAATGCAAAATCAAAGGTCAAAGAAAATACCATGAAGATATACACATACCTTTCCCTGCTGTTCGTTAAAAGCGATACCATTATAAAGCGGAAGTAAATTAAATCCAATCTGGAAAATACAAATCCGGAACACCTCTGCAGTTTCAATAAACGATAATAACACACGGTTTTCTTTTCTGTTTCCTGAATATATATAGTCATGTAAATATACCCTTATTTCTACGATTACAGAGAGTCTTGTAAGGAGAGGCTCTGCTTCACATAATCCAATGCCTTTCCGATGAATGATGAACCGCAATGGCTTCCTTTTCATTACACTGTGTTTCTAGATGCTATTCGTTAGTGAACAGCGACACACTGCGTATGAAACCAAGTAACAAGATTATGTATAAAGAACGTGCATCATGAAATAAAAAAGTGTTACTGACAATGAATTAATAAGTTTACAATAATACTAATAGTAGCACGCCTATATGCGTTTGCACGACCAGACGTTGAACACTTCCTTCACTTCCACATAATCTCTCATCATTCCTTGGGTTAGCCTTTTATTCTCACACCATCGCTTATATTTGGAATAATCATTATTAGTATTCTTATCGTTCTCATCACCTTCAACACTGGAAGAGGTAGTTAACATGATTTACGTCAGCTAATTATACTGAAAGCAACTTTTACTTCACTACATTCCCAGGTTGAAATATTTCTTCAAAGAAATAAACATAATAATAAATGAATTTATATCATTACAAAATCGTCAGAAACAATTGCTTTCTAACATTGAACATATAGCATGTCATATGATATAAAGACTTTAAAACAAATTCAACTTACCTGCAGTGTTGAATTGGCTGAAGTACTTGTTTCTGTCATCCCTGTACTCCTCGGTATATTGGACACGATGTATCCAGACCCGTTTGGTGCAGGTTGTCTGACAAAAATGTTTCCTTTCCGAGACTCTGCCAGAAACAAACTATAGAGTTTGTTTCATAGAGTTCCTCTGGCTGACGAAACTGTTCCTACAGGACGGAGCCGGTTGCTTTTGATGCGGTTTCTGACACTTCAGCACGATAATAACTAATATAGTGATCAAGAAGAGAAACGACACTGATCCCAAACCGATAACCAAGTACAGATTCAAATCAGAAAATATATCATATTCCAAAGACACCTCAGTCGGTCCTGACAAAGCTTTGGAAGCGGGATCCAATGTTGATAACTTGATGGTAACAGTAGAAGACAGAGCGGGATCTCCGTTGTCCTTTGCGAGAACAATCAGTCGTTGTTTGCGTGAATCTCTTGGACTAAACATCCTCATTGTCCGGATTTCCCCATTGTACTGGTCCAGACTGAACAAACTAGCGTCAGTAGTTTGTAGGAACTGATATGTAATCCGGGAGTTCTGCACCGAATCAGCGTCAATGGCGATCACCTTCGCAACCAGGTATCCTTTATCAGTAGATCTTTTTCGTAATCAAATGTTTGCAATGCGTAAAGTTTTCCGTTCTAAGGATTAATAGAAAAGTATTTAGTCATGGACATTTCTTTTTCAATAATGGAATAGACGAGATATCTATTTTCATTAATATCTGGATTGACTGTTGTTACAGAACTTAACACAGCTCCAGGTGCTTTATTTTCCATGATTGAACTTGTATAGAAAGTATTTGGAAACAGAGGACGGTTGTCTTTGACGTCAAGTAGTTCTAATGTGATTGTTTTATTACTAGATAAAAAAGTGGAGCCCATGTCTGGAGCTATAAGAGTAATATTATAGTCCAGAACTTTCTGCCGATTTAAAGGTTCCAATATAATCAGTGAGTAATAATCTTCAGACGATTTCTGGAGTGTAAAATGTAATACTGCTGACATTTTAAGGTCGGCTTTTCCATTTTCACCTGAATCGCTATCGCTTACACCAATAATTGCTATTACCGTATCTACAGTAACATTCTCTTTGATGGGACTATTACATAGAGATTTCGGGATAGTTGTCATTCATGTCAATTATGAAAATCATCAATTTGCACTGCCCTGGCATCGAATTAAGTCCCTTATCCTTTGCCTGTACGTGTATGTCGAAGATTTTGACCATTTCAAAATCGATTATTTATTTCACCCTTACATGTACACTCGTCTCTCCTTACACTCGTCTCTCCATACATCTCCTCCAGACCACTGCGGTCTTCCAGTGCCAGAAGACTAACTCTGCCTCCTCTCCACTCTCCTTCCTCCAGAGCCGCTCCTTATCATCCCTGGCCCCTAAATGGTGGAACGACCTTCCCACCGAAGTCAAAATAGCAGAGTCCTTGAACTCATTCCGGCGCTTACTCAAGACACATCTTGTCAGACTCTACTTGTAATATTAGTCATTTTAACCCCCGTTAGATAGCACTTCACAGATTGTTATTATGCTTCTTGCGTTTTTAATTTGTTTCCTCCTTGCTCCCTTTCCCGTAGTCCTTGACTGTGACCCTACATCTTGACAGCACTTAGCTTTCACCTTCCAGGATGTAGGACCTCACTTACTGTACTTGCCTGTGTAAATTGTAAAATGTATTATATTTTGAATTGCTATCTTTTATGTAAATTGCATCTGTAATGATTGATGCCTTAACTGTATTTTTGCACTTATGTTGTAAGTCGATCTGGATAAGGGCGTCTGCCAAGAAATGATAATAGTATTATTATTATTATTATTATTATTATTATTATTATTATTATTAATAATAATAATAATAATAATAATAATAAACTCTTCTGTTACCGGCCAAGACTTGGTTGGTTTCCGGTTCCAGTTCCGGTTCTAAGTGAACTAAGTTGAGTTGTGGCAGCGACTTACCGGTTCACGTGAGAGAGACAGAGAAAGTTGCTGTGCGTTGCCTTTTATGTCTTCAGATCATAGGCGATTGGTTCTTGAGTTTGCGAGGTTGGATATCGGTGCCAGCCCCCAGTCTCCTATTGGGGGAGGCTCGATTCATGCCATGATGCCAATCCATGCCATCTTTTGGAAATGCCGGTTTGCCTGGATTCGTAGCTCTGTTTCGGGATTTCGGCTCTCTACCGCTTCAAAGGGTTTTATTACCTTCAGGCCCTATTCCCCAGACATTTTCACAGCAGGGATTCCAAGCCATTTGGCCAATTCTAGGTGAGCCGACTCCCAAAACTGTCACTTTGACGTAGAACAGTTCATGGGCCGATGAGCTCAGGAATTCTGGCAACTTTGGGGGAGAGGTCTTCTTTAGATCAGAGCTCCAGCGTTGCATGTTCCTCAAATTCAGTTTCACCATTTTTGTAACACGGATTATTTTATCGCATACATTATATATTGTATTAAATCAGCACTTTAAGAGCAAACATCAGAATCGGTTTGGCAGCGGGATTTGGTTTCAGCACCACGGCTGACGGACAGCGCCTTCTCCCCCGCTATATCCAGGAACGCTGTTGTGATCAAATCTGCATCTGCATTCAATTTAATGTGCGTCGCCATATTATTATTAATCAAAATAATAAACAAAATAAGTGAATGTGAAATTAATGCAGAGCAACACATTCGTTAAGATTGATAATTAGGTTAAAATGTACTTACTGAAAACAATTATGTTTTTACAATGCAGTGTCGACACAATTTTGCGTTCTTACCTGCAGTGTTGAATTTGCTGAAGTACTTGTCTCTGTCATCTCTGTACTCCTCGGTACCGTTCGGTGCAGGTTGTCTGACGAGCATAGTTCCCTTCCGTGACTCTGCCAGAAACAAACTGTACCAGTAGGCGTCGTTGGAAATCAAGGTGGAATCCGCTATCTGAGAGTTCATAGTTCATAGTTCATGAATCTATTCCTTCAGTAAGCAGACGCTTTCTTTTGATTCGGTTTTTCTCACTTAACTGATAAACTGACAAAGAACAGAAATTAGACTAATCAAATACAAATTTAAACCAGAACATATATCATATTCATATTTATAGGGAAAGGTAAGTTAAAGTGCAAATATCAAATGAGAACCAAATCAAATCCAATTAAGTACGAAATAAATCAACCATATAAACTCCAATTAACACCAATCTCAAAACAAGTAGCCACATAGCAAAACTCCAAACATGTAAATGTATAGTTTCCCAATCCTGTAAAGTAACCTATTTTAAGGGTGTGATGTCTTTCAAAGACCGTTATTTTATATACTTAGTTGTAATTCATTAAAGTGATGAGTTGCATTAAATCTAACAATCACTTTCAGTAATAAATTAGCTATAAAGTTACGAATCACAATTCCAATCTCAGTAGATTAAAACTAAATCTAAAACCAGAAACACAGCGGGGGGAAAGAGCTTTTAGTTAAAAAAGGATCTAATTAAAACCATTCAAACAGGGCAACATCATAATGTGTAGCTAAAAACTCAATAAGCACTCGTTGAGCGGAGAGCGAGCAGTCATTATTGCACTTGGTCTAAACAAAACAAACCCGAATCTCACAAGGCAGGCTTACCACTACCATCCACCGCACAGCATGAAGTCACATGCAGTCTTACAGCTCTGCAGACGTTACTCAACTCAGTTGCCGGCTTAGTAAGAGTAACTATCTTCTAATAGATTTAAAATAAAAGACACAAACTCAGCTCGCTCGCTCGCTCGGTCCCAGCTCTGGCCAGCACTTTCACAGTCAGTTCCCCCTCTCCCTCTCTTCCTTCTCAGAAGCACTTTTGATCCCCGGGGTGAGCTCCGGTCGGCCTCGCCTCGTCCTGCTCCAGGACTCTGCCAAGAGCTGTGTCTGAAATCGCCCACTTGTTCACTCATTCCCTTTGCCTAAATAGTGAGTGGCAGTGAATGCACTATATTTCAGCAGTGAGGGAACGAAATGATGGAGCGATTTCAGACGCTGACGTAAATTCCCTGCGTCAGAGAGCACTCGGGAGCTGTCGCAGACATCTGAACATTTCACCGGTTTGGCTTCTTGAATTTTATCATCTCTGTAATTTTATATATACACACTTTTATAATATGCAATTCAATGTTTTACTGTGCATACCCCTGGCATTCTGTTTTATTTTTGCATTAATGAGAAATTGAATCTTAATACAATTAATCTTTTCAGAACTGTTCATTTGTTATGATTATTACATAAATTATAGATAAAATAATTCAACTTGTCATGTTTATGTATATTTTATTTTTCATAGAAAGATAATAGAACTGTTTGTTTCAGGTGTTTGCATCCGCCATTTGCAATTTATTTTTGCAGTCTGCCGCTGTCTCCGCGTTGGATTCTGGGAAATAGGGGTCAGGGACTGTACATCGTATGTACCCTCGAAATCAGATTGCATTGTGGGTAATAATGAGTGAACAAATGTAGGGAACGAGATATAGGGAATGAATTCGGACTCCACTACAAAATGGCCGACAACCGAAATAGTGCACTATGTAGTGGATAGGGGCGGTTTCGGACACAGCTAAGGACAGCGCTGCATTGGCCGTGGTCATGCCGACGGGTACGCGGAGCCATTAACGCGACTGCGGAAGCAAAGTGTGCTCGCAGCCTGCTTAGAGAAGACAGAACACAGACCCGCCAAATACCCTCTAAAACACTAACAATGCTTTGTAAAAAAAATAATAATGAGTATATGCATAGCCCCACCTGAGCCCTCGCTACATCTGCGTAAAATTATTCTTGACACTGAATTGACTTTTCGCAAAGCCCCGCCCCCAAACGGTCCTTGTCCAATCCTACCTTAGCAACCGGTCACGACTTGAAGAAGGTCCGTCCAGCTGTCGGCGTTCAGACTCACAATGGAGAAACGCTGTGCCGACACCTGCAAACACGACAGCAGGGACCACAGAAGTGTAGAGGGGGAATATTTTTGCTTTTGTCAACATTTATACATAATTATTCTTGGACAACAATGTTATCTAATGCTGATGTTATTTGTGCTAACGTGACCATTAATACGACTAACTTGCTACTACTAACGTTAGCTAGATAGCTAGCTACCTGTTATGTAGCTTGTTACATCAGGTCACTCGTAAGTGGGGACCTGTCTAGGGGGGATCTGTATAGGGGCGGCCTGGGGTGGCTATGGCCCCCCCAGCGGCACCCCTATGAACGCCGTCAGCCCCCCGCCAGCAAGAACGAAACACCGTCAGCACCCCCACCCCCAACTACAGTGAACCACACTCCGTCAGATAGGTTGGCCCCTTCAATTTGCCCTGTGCCCCCCCTTGGTTGAACATTTTCTGGACACACCACTGCTCGTAGGCTTAATTTTAGCAGGTGACTTTCTGCTGAGGTTGATAGGATGATGTTGACTGATAAAAGATTTAAATAATAGCTATATAAACAGAACTTACCCGGTAGTGCAAGAGCATGACTGGTCCACAAGGTTGTGCTGGTCGCATTCTAGGATGAGTTCTTTGATTGAGATCTGTGTGCTTGTGCTTCAATTATTGTTATTGTGCTTCCTTGTTGATTTGAATATTCTGAACATATCCCTCCACTGCATATTGCAATCCCTTTTGCCTCAATCTGGAGGATATCACGGAGGTATTAATCCAAAAAAAATCACTTACACTGAGCGGTAGTATGCTACTTTTCCCCTACATGCTCAGCTGTTTACAGTAGTTACCGCTGACAAAGAAGCGCAGCTTGACTGGCGTAGCCACAGTAACTAAGGTGGGCAGGCTTTTGCGAAAGGTCAATATTTGTATCAAAGCTGCCCAATAGGGGCCCTGCTGGCAGGAGGAGTCCCGCTCCCGTGCCCATGAAGTTGCAGCCTACCATTTCTTCTTTAACTGCCATGAATCAGATGTGTGCTGCATTGCAGGAGAGTTGGATTATTGCCTGAGACTTTTCTTTTGATTAACTTATTGTGCAGTAGTAGTCTTGCTTTTTCAGGGTTATGATAATAACATATCGTTCCCTTTCAAATTGAAAGACAGCCATTACCTAATGGGAAGACTATACCAGAGCTGTCGCGAGTCCGGACACCTGACTAAGCCTAAACCCACAATGACAAGGATAGCAGAGCCTCACAGTGCCTGAGGGCTAGCAGTCTGAAGTACCTGGGTGCCCAAGGCTGGGCGTAGCCTGTCCGCCACGTTAAGGTGGTAGAACCTTGTGAAAGTCTGTGGACCGGACCAGGTCGCAGCATTGCACAGTTCTTGCAGTGTGGTACTGTGAAAAAGAGCCCACGACATGGCTTGTCCCCTTGTTGAGTGCACTGAGATGTGTTCAGGCAACATTAGCAGTCTCATAGGTGAGCTGGATCGTGTCCGCCACCCAGTGTGCCAGTCGCTGTTTTGAAATCCCCCGCCCTCTGGTGGTGGAACCGTAGCAGACAAACAGCTGGTCAGATTTATCGGTCCTTTATCGGTGGTCTCAAGCGTCTCACACCTTTCAGAAACTGGATCACCAGGAAATTGGCTCCTGGGGAGACATTGTCAATTTTATCGTGACATGCCGAGATGGCAGCCAGATAAACTTTCAGTGTGGATGCAGATTTCCCATCTTCAAGCAGCTGTTGCAGGAAGCACAGTATTGTCGATATGGGGCACGACACCGGATCCACATGTCTCTCTAGACACCAGTTCTGGTGGTCACTTGTAAGTA